>NC_034411.1:57989359-58167342 GCF_002078875.1 Numida meleagris
CCTACACCCTTAAGGACAGTTTCCCAGGGGATCCCACCCAGCAGTTCCTTGAGCAGCTGGAATTTTGCTTTCCTGGAGTTCAGGGCCTGACTTTTTGCCAGGCCTGCATTCCTCCAGATCATAAACTCGACCAGGGCATGATCACTACAGCCCAGGGTGCCTCCAGTCTTAACCTCTCTAATGCTTCTTCCGCATTGGTGAGCACCAGGTCCAGTAAGGCTTCACCTCGGGTCGGTCTGTCTAATACCTGGACCACGAAGTTATCCTCATCAGACTCCAGGAATCTGCTGGATTGTCTGCCACCCGCCGTGCCGCTGTCCCAGCAGATATCCAGGTGGTTGAAACCCCCCACTGGGACAAGAGCCTGCGAACATGACAATTCCTGCAGCTGGAGCAAGAAGGCCTTGTCAACAGGCTTCCCCTGATCAGGTGGCCTGTAACAGACCCCAACCATGAGATGCCCTTTACTGGACCAATTCCTGATTTTAACCCATAAGCTCTCAACCTGGTCGTGGCTGTTACTCAGACACAGCTCTTTACAATCTACCCACTGCCTAACACAGAGGGCAACTACCCCTCCCTTCCTGCCCTGTCTATCCCTTCTGAAGAGTGTGAAGCCTGCAATCAGAGTGTTCCAATCATGGGATTCATCCCACCACGTTTCCGTGATAGCAACCAGATCATAATTTTCCAAGCACATCACGGTTTCCAGTTCCTCCTGCTTATTTCCCATGCTGCATGCATTAGTGTAAAGGCACTTCAGCTGGGCTTTCTGCCACACTACCTTTCTAGAGGGGCCCTCCCTCAAAATTCCAGAAGAAATCTGAATTTCTCCCCCACTGCTTCCTAAAGCCCTAATACCCTCTTGTCCATGCTCACGTGTTATCATAGCCACCAACCTCACATCATCCCTTGTGTTCCTCCTACAAAAGGGTGCGTTGTCCTCCTCCTTCCTCCCACAAGACTGTGGGATCTTACTTGCATAAGCCCCTCCCAGAAGCACTGGCTCATTACATACAGGGTCCTTACTAGTGACCCTGGTTTCATCCCCACCCCCCCTTCATACCTAGTTTAAAGCCCTTTCAATGAACCTTCCCAATTCCCATCGTAAAACCCCTTTCCACCAGTGGGATAAGCTACTCCTATTGGATGCTAGCAGGCCCAGTCTCGTGTAAATCGAGCCAAGGTCAAAAAACCCAAACCCCTGCTGGGCACACCAGGCTTGGAGCCAGATATTAATCTGTTGCCCCAAGGATGGGGAATACAAGGATGCTGTCAAGATGTGCAGGACTGGGATCAGGAAAGCCAAGGCACACATGGAATTAAGTTTGGCAAGGGATGTAAAAAACAACAAGAAGGGTTTTTTATTTTGGTACACTGGCCACAAGAGACAGGCAAAGGAGACTGTATCTCCTCTGATAAATGAAAAGAGAAAACTGGCCTCCTGAGATGTGGAGAAGGTTGAGGTATTTAATGAGTTCTTTGCCTTGATTTTCACAGCCAGTCAGCTTCCCAAGTCTCTTCCAAGAAGGGGTTAGGGGAGCAACATCCCTCCCAGGGTAAGAGCGGAGCAAGTTCAAGACTACCTCATGAGGCTGAATGTGTACAAGTCTAAGGGGCCAGACAATATGCATCCTATTTTCATGTGGTTGCCAAGACACTCTCCATCATATCTGAAAAGTCATGGCTGTCAGGTGAAGTCACTGGTGACTGGAAAACCGGGAAACATCCCTCCCCTTTTTAAGAAAGGGAAAAAGGAAGATCTGGTGAACTATAGGCCAGTGAGCCTCACCTCTGTGCCTGGGAAGATCATGGAGCTTCACCAAGTGACAGCATTAGTGGACCAAGGAAGGGTAACTGATGTTATCTACCTGGATTTGTGCAAGGCCTTTGACACGGTTCCGCACCATATACTTATCTCTAAACTGGAGAGATATGAAGGGTGGACTGTTCAGTTGATAAAGAATTGGCTGGATGGTTGTAGCCAGAGGGTTGTTGCCAGAGGCTCTACACCCAGGTGGAGGCTGGTCATGAGCAGTGTCCTCCAGGGACCTGTCTAGGAACCGATGCTCTTCAATGTCTTAGTCAATGACTTAGACTGTGGGATTGAGTGTAACCTCAGCAAGTTTGCTGATGACACCAAACTAAGTGGTACAGTTGTCACAATAGAAGGAAGGGATACCATCCAAAGGGACATGGACAGGATTGAAAAATGAGCCCACAAGAACCAAATAAAATTCAATAAGGCCAAGTGCAAGGTGTTGCAGCCTGGAAGGTCGGTGGTATCCTGGCTTACACCAGAAGAGTGGTGGCCAGCAGGGAGAGAGGGATGATTGTCCCCCACTACTCTGCCCTTGCAAGGCCTCATCTGGAGTACTGTGTCCAGGCCTGGGGCCCCCAGCACAACAATGATGCGGAGCTTATGAAATGAGTCCAGAGGAGGGCCACAAAGATGATCAGAGGGCTGGAGCATCTCTTCTATCAAGAAAGGTTGAGGGAGTTTAGCTTGGAGAAGGCTCTGGGGAGACCTCATTATTGTGATCTTTCAATACTTGAAAGGAACTTACAAGTAAGAGGGGGACTAACTTTTTACACAGGTAGATAGTGACAGAACAAGGGGGAATGGATTTAAACTGAAAGAGGGGATGTTTAGATTAGAAGTTAGGAAGAAATCCTTCACTCAGAGGGTGGTGAGGTGCTAGAACAAGTTGCCCAGAGAAGTTGTGGATGCCCCGTCCCTGGAGGCCTTCAAGGCTAAGCTTGATGGGTTCTTGGGTAGTCTGATCTAGTGGTTGGCAACCCTGCACACGGCAAGGGAGTTGGAACTAGATGATCTATATGGTTCCTTCCAACACAAACTTGGACTTCAGATGAAATAATTGTGCTGTTCACCCAGTTTGAGCAACAAAAGACACAGGCAATTTAGTCTTTTTAGAAGTGGGCCTGCCTTATTTGGAAGTTTAATGTATCCTTTCTTAGATTTCACAACTCAAGTCTCAGCAAATTCATATTCAATAACATGTTTCAGCCTGGAATAAAACTCTCAAATACTTGTTTAAATTTAAGTCTCTCCTTCACTGCCCAGTCAGTCCATTATTAGTTTTTCATCAAGAACTTTCCTCTCTTTTCTTAGTAACTGAGGAAAAGAGATCAGGATTTGAAACTCAACTTTCAACAGCCTAGCAAATTCCTTCCTTATATGGTTCATATTGTAGTTGGTATCTATCTATTAAGAGGCCTTACATGCTACAACAGAGGGAGGAAGCTGTAGAGACTTTAACCTACCAGGTATTTTTCTAGCTCTTATGCTTGTTGATCTGGTAAGTCTGTATGTTACATTTGGCTCACCTTCTTTAATTTACAGCACTATCATACTGGCAAAATTTAGGCTTATGTTTCTACACAATATGTATATTCCTGTCAGGGTACCCTTGATTATCTTTACCAAGCTTCTGTAGTGCTTATTATGTCAACAGGCTAATTAAATTATAATTCACTGTAAATGTTTCAGGTCCTTCTTTTGTTGTTGCTATTGTAAAGAACTAATATTTCAGTATATCTTATGTTTTTGGTCAATAATTTAATAGGCCTTGTCTGAATAGGGTTTTATTTGTTAAAGCTGTTTTTCACTGTTTTCTACCTGAATATTATCATTTTCTTACATACCTCTGAATGTATGGCGGTTTAAAAGTTCATTCTGGAGGATGAGTCACCTTGAAATGTGAGTTTTATCAGCTTCTTCCTAACCTATCCGTCTTTCAAAAATAAACCCATGCAAAGTCATGCTCCAAATCCTTGAAAAAACTTACAATCCAGAGACTGGCCTTGTCATTCTCAGTCCTATTCAACAGCATATATATTCCAAAAATAATATTGTGGAAGTCAGTGGGACTGCTTGCTGCACAAAGTTCTATGAAGCCTGAATAAAGACTAACTCTTATTTATCCTACAAGGTCTGAGAAAGTTTTTCAGCAAAAATAAAGATTACTATTTGGGCTTATATTATACATAAAGAGGAAGTAGCAAAAAAACCTTCAGTGCACAGTAGCATCTGAATTATGAAATTCTATAAGACTGCAAACTTTACAGATCTTGCAGGTACTTAAAAGACAATTAAAATGGCTATTTGTTAAAATCCAACCAGTACTGCTTGAAAAAAGAGTAATGATTTACCAAGGAAGTCTAAATGCTGCAGTATGAAGTAGTTCAAAATGCACAGATTCCTTCTTCACTTTTGTATGGACAACTGCAAGTGATCTCAATCTCACAATAATAAGCAATAGTCAGCTGTCTATTATTACCTATTATTACAATGGACTGAACATGAGTGAACAAGTTCATTTTAAAATACAATACATTGTTGCCTGTCAGTTACTTTACCAATACCACAATCTGTAAGCATATCATGATTCACGGGAAGATTTTGGCTCTAATATTTATATTGCTTCTGAAAATACTGTATATTGTTGCTATTAAACAACATTTGAAAAACATTCTTGGACATTCAAAGTGAAAAATACACTATACAAATCAGAATAATACTAGTTCATTTCAGGATGATCACTGAGATATATAAGGATATAGTTATACAAAGCAGATCGAAATGGAAATTACAAGTTTAAAATATAAAAATATTTCTTTTCCTGCAGAAACAATCAATTATAGAAATATTCCTTTATACCCTTCTCTTGTCTGCCCTAGCCTGAAACACCTACAGATTCAGCCTTTTAAATCCTCTTGTTGTACTTCACCTATGTACCAATTACTGTGATATTTATTACAAAGATCTGCTTTAACTGTTACTTACCTACAGTACTGAGGCACACAGAAAACATACAGCATTCAGATTCACTTTCCTGAAGAACAGTTCACAGTGATTTTATTTTCCAATGATTACTAAATTTCCATTTTAGTTTAAGGTTTTTTATCTGCCCAGGAGCTGACAGGGCTTGCTGAGAGATCTTTAAACTAGGTATGAACGGGGAGGGGGATAAAATGAAGCTCACTAGAGTGGAGCGAGTAGTTCAGAGATTTCAACTAGATTTGATGGGGAAAGAGCATGGAGGTCAATGGGACAGAGAAGGGCTTGGGGATGTTGTCGTTGGAGGAGATTGCAGGGAAAAACCTCTGAACTGTCCTGTAGTATCTGCTGGGAACTCCTCAGAGGAGATAACGTTACTGACCCCTCGTCCAAAACCTTCTCATGTTCCTCTAGGAAGCAGTGGGGGAAAACTTCAGATTTTTTCTGAGATTTGAGGGAGGGCCCCTCTAGAAAGGTAGTGTGGCAGAAAGCCCAGCTGAAGTGCCTTTACACTAATGCATGCAGCATGGGAAATAAGCAGGAGGAACTGGAAACCGTGATGTGCTTGGAAAATTATGATCTGGTTGCTATCACGGAAACGTGGTGGGATGAATCCCATGATTGGAACACTCTGATTGCAGGCTTCACACTCTTCAGAAGGGATAGACAGGGCAGGAAGGGAGGGGTAGTTGCCCTCTGTGTTAGGCAGTGGGTAGATTGTAAAGAGCTGTGTCTGAGTAACAGCCACGACCAGGTTGAGAGCTTATGGGTTAAAATCAGGAATTGGTCCAGTAAAGGGCATCTCATGGTTGGGGTCTGTTACAGGCCACCTGATCAGGGGAAGCCTGTTGACAAGGCCTTCTTGCTCCAGCTGCAGGAATTGTCATGTTCGCAGGCTCTTGTCCCAGTGGGGGGTTTCAACCACCTGGATATCTGCTGGGACAGCGGCACGGCGGGTGGCAGACAATCCAGCAGATTCCTGGAGTCTGATGAGGATAACTTCGTGGTCCAGGTATTAGACAGACCGACCCGAGGTGAAGCCTTACTGGACCTGGTGCTCACCAATGCGGAAGAAGCATTAGAGAGGTTAAGACTGGAGGCACCCTGGGCTGTAGTGATCATGCCCTGGTCGAGTTTATGATCTGGAGGAATGCAGGCCTGGCAAAAAGTCAGGCCCTGAACTCCAGGAAAGCAAAATTCCAGCTGCTCAAGGAACTGCTGGGTGGGATCCCCTGGGAAACTGTCCTTAAGGGTGTAGGCACAGAGCAGAGCTGGCAGCTCTTTAAGGACACCCTCCTGAGAGTGCAGGAGCTCTCCATTCCCCAGCAAAAGAAATCAAGCAGAGGAGGCGGGTGACCAGCATGTCTGAGCAAGGACCTGCAGCTTAAACTGAGGGAAAAGAGAGAAATGTAGGTGAAGTGGAAGCAGGGTTGTGTAGCCTGGGAAGAACATAGCGATGTTGTCTGCATGTGTAGAGATAAGAACAGAAAGTCAAGGCACAGATGGAGCTGAACTTGGCTAGGGATGTGAAAAATAACAAGAAGTGTTCTACAGGTACATAGGCAAGAGGAAACAGACCAAGGAGAATGCTCCCCCTTTGACACATAAGGACAGAGAACTGGCTTCCTCAGACATGGAAACAGCTGAGGTGCTCAATAAGTGCTTTGCCTCAGCCTTCACTGGTGGTCAGGCTTCCCATATCTGCCAGGACCCTGAACCTCTAGGTGTGGGTGAGAGGAGCAGATTCCATCGCATTGTAACAGTGGAACAAGATCGAGACCTCCTCATGAAACTGAATGTGTGGAAGTCCATGGGGCTGGATAATATCCATCCTAGGGCTCTGAGAGAGATGGCTGTGGTGGTTGCCGAGCCGCTCTCCATCATATTTGAAAAATCATGGCTGTCCAGTGAAGTTCCTGGTGACTGGAGAAACGGAAACATTACTCCCATTTTTAAGAAAGGGAGAAAGGATGACTCAGGGAACTACAGGCATGTGAGCCTCACCTCTTTGCCTGGGAAGATCATGGAGCAAATCCTCCTGGTTACCATGTTAAGGCACATACAACATGAAGAGGTGATCCAAGATAGCCAGCATGGCTTCACCAAGGGTAGATCTTGCCTGACCAATCTGGTGGCCTTCTATGATGGAGTGACAGCAATGGTGGACAGGGGAATGCTAACAGATGTAATCCACCTGGTCTTCTTCAAAGCCTTTGACATGGTCCTTGGGACCTGGATAGGCTGGAGAAGTAGCCCCATGTGAACCTAATGAGGTTCAACAAGGCCAAATGCAAGGTGCTGCACTTGGGCCAGGGCAATCTCAGGTATTTATACAGACTGGGAGAACAACTCCTCAAGAGCATCCTTGCGGAGAAGGACTTGGGGGTCCTGGTGGACGAGAGGCTGGACATGAGCCAGCAGTGTGCGCTGGCAGCCCAGAAGGCCAACTATGTTCTGGGCTGCATTAAAAGAGGAGTGGCCAGCAGTTAGAAGGAGGTGGTGGTCCTCCTCTACTCGGCTCTTGTGAGGCCCCATCTGGAGTACTGTGTCCAGGCCTGAGGCCCCCAGTACAAGAAGGGCGTGGAGCTCTTGGAACAAGTTCAGAGGAGGGCGACCAAGGTGATCAGAGGGCTGGAGCACCTGTCCTATGAAGAAAGATTGATGGAACTGGGCTTGTTTAGCCCAGTGAAGACAACGCTCCGGGGAGTCCTCATTGCATCCTTCCAATACTTGAAGGGAGCGTATAAACAGGAGGGGGTATGACTTTAAATGCATTGATAGTGATAGGACAAGGGGGAATCGTTTTAAACTGAGACAGGGGAGATTTAGGTTAGACATTAGGAGGAAGTTTTTCACTTGGAGGGTGGTGACACACTGGAACAGGTTGCCCAGAGAGGTTGTGGATGCCCTGTCCCTGGAGGCATTCAAGGCCAGGCTGGACGTGGCTCTGGGCAGCCTGGTCTAATGGTTGGTGATCCTGCACTTAGCAGGGGGGTTGAAACTAGATGATCTTTGAGGTCCTTTTCAACCCAGGCTGTTCTGTGATTCTATGATCTTCCAAACTAGTTGATTTTCCAAAATTATAAGAAATAACCCTACAGCCCAGAAGAGACCATTGTGGGACAGATTTCCACACTACAGACTATAGAGAATACCATGAAATAGAGTAGGGATAGATCCTTAAGGAACCATGTCTCGTGGAGAACCCACAGTGCAGCTAATTTCTTCCTGAAGGACTGCAGCCCATGTAAAGGACCCATGCTATAGAAGGGGAAAAGTGGGAGGAGGAATGGGTGACAGATAGTAGCGGTTATGGACTGACCCATCTCCCTGTGACAGTTGTGGTAGGGGTGAGGAGGTGGAGGAGCTGAGAATGAAGGAACGAGGTTGAGCCTGTGGATGTATTTTACTTTTTGTCTTTAATCATCACTTTCCAATTCTATTTAAATTGGCAATAAGTAAAATTAATTTTCCCCAAGTCAAGTCTGTGACAGTAACAGGGAAATGATCTCATCCTTATCATCAGCCATGAAATTTTTCATCTTATTTTCTACCTTGTCACGTTGAGGTGGAGGAGTAAGATAACAGCTGGGTGAGCAGCTGACAACTGGCCAAGGTCAACCTGCTACAATACACTGCGGTTATAGTAATCAGGCTCCATCGTTGTATCTAGAAATTTTAGTTTTATGGAACTGAGGTAGGTAGTACTTGATTGTTACAGTATATTTTCATTGATCTCTATTTCAAAAAAAGACTGCTAAAACATCTCTTATCAATAGATTGCAATTAGCCCAATTAAAATCTCTCTTAAGAGAGACTCTTAAGAACTGACCTCAAGTTTTATTGTCTTCCTACAATATTTTCAGAAGTTTGTCAACAAAAGCAGCAGAAATATATGCAATCCATTGTTTCCAAAGCATGAGACAGAAGTTTATTCCATATAAGAAGATAGGTTTTTTTTTTTCAGGGCTATCATAAAGAGCTTGTAATCCTATATAGATAATATAGATGGCAGATGATATATCACATTTCAAACAATTTTTTTCTAGGTTTCAAATTCAAATACGCATGGAGAAGTAAAGTGATGTAAAGATTACACTTGTACTAGTTTTAGTCTCTGCTGTAAAAGAAGAAAGCACTTTAAAGAGAAAACTCCCAAATATTCCATGGGCAATACTATCCCAAATGTACCATGTTTACAAGCCATGCATCTGAAGGAAGCTTCAGAAAATCTGGAAATATAAAATCTGATTTCCTAAGAAAATTATTATGAGAATGCAGGTGGATCATTGTTTGTATGAGTAAACAACAATGAAAGAAATCTTTAGAATTTCCTTTTTTTTTTTTTTTTTTAAGAGGAAGGACAAATACGATTCAGCTTTTTCTTTGACCACTGCTGAACTTCAGCTTTAATATCGTTGTCGTTTAGGAATCTTACCTCCTTCTGCATGTTTTTCATCTTTGACACAGATTTCATGTAAAGACCCATTTGGATCACAGGAACAAGGCTGGCATGGATCTGGGCTATCTGGCAATACCTACAGAAAGCAAGACGTTACAAAACAAAATCTTACCTTTAATGAGTAGGAACACCTATTTACTTTTTAAACCAAAATTAGGAGAGAGCTACATTCTGTGTAGGAAACTTAAACAAAAAAAGGATGGTTGCTTAACTCAGCCCATGCAGTCTTGACTTCAATGTTCCATTTTAGATTTTCATTAGAATCATATAAGTAATTTAGATACAATTAGGTTTTCAACAAAAACAAAGCAAGTACACAGCTATTAACAGAGACTTGTACCATTAAAAGAAATAGTCAAGTATCATAGAATCATAGAATGGTTTGGGCTGGAAGGGACCTTTTAAGACCATCTAGTTCCTGCTCCCCTGCTACAGGCAGGGACACCTCCTTCCAGACCACGTTGCTCAAAGCCCCATCGAGCCTGGCCTTGAGTGTTTCCAGGGAGGAGACATCCTCAGCCTCTCTGGGCAACCTGTACCAGTGTCTCACCACCCTCACAGTAAAGAATTTCTTCCTAATATCTAGTCTAAATCTACCCTCCTCTTCCAGTTTAAAGCCATTTCCCCTCGTCCTGTTGCTACATGCTCTTATAAGAAGTCCCTCCCCAGCTTTCCTGTAGGCCCCCTTCAGGTACTGGAAGGCCGCTATAAGGTCTCCTCGGAGCCTTCTCTTCTCCAGGCTGAAGAGCCCCAGCTCTCTCATCCTGTCCATGTAGGGGAGGTGCTCTAGCCCTCTAATCATATAAAGGAGTTTTTAAACATCGATCATCTAAAGTAGACTTTAAACATTCACTGGCTGAAGTAACCTTGATAAATAGTTCAGTTTTTCTGGCCAACATTATTCAAATAGCTAATTGAAGTTTGTCAGTCAATAACTAAACAAAAAGGGAAGTGAAAAAAAGTGAACATTTTCCTTTCCTTCCTGAAAAGGTTATCTCAAATAAAATTAAAGCTTAGTCTAATACCACACTGGAGATGTAAACTACATATATTTTTGTATATATATATATTTCCTACTAGTTGGACGCCAACCTGATTTTGATGAATAAATCAAGTGTCATTCTTTTGAATAGATCAGTACTCCTCTTCTACAAGCTCTAAGACTAAAAGCACTGTATCAGGGAGAATGTAATTATTGTTATTTGCTGATGTTTTCTGTTTGAGGAGTGAAAAGCAATCAGACTAATGGGCATGATTTCCTCAACTGAAACTACACAGACAAAATGTCAGGAATTTAAACACACACAATTAGTGTAGCTATTTAAAGCACAGGCACAGCCTGTATTGGCAATACAACTTAATATTAATATAATGTGCATCTTCTGACAGCTTCATTTTAGATGAAAATACAACCTTATATCCTGAAACACAAAAAACAATTCTTGTTGCACCAAAAACGAAAATCATTCCTGGGACACCATGGAATTTCAGTTATTATTTTTTCTATATTTCCTTTTAAAGATAAAAATTATAGACCCTCTTTCTCCAATATTGAGTGTTGAAATATTTCTTTGGTCTTTGATAACACATATTGAAATTAATTACTTAGGCAAAAGTTCTGTTTACAGGACCACATCCTACTTTAATTTAAACTGAAATATTAGCTGGAGGCCCTGACCTCAAGTGCATCCCTTCATATCAACAATATTAAGTTTCATATTTCTGTGAACATTAACTTTACAGATTTCCAGCTGTGAAAAGCAATTGCTACACTGTCAGAATTAAAAGTTAACATTCATAAAATGGCATCCAAACTCTGTCATCCCTTTTTTAATACTAAATTCTCCATGCTGAAGTGATAGTTTGAACACAAAGAATTAGAGGGAAGTGACAACAGAAGATGCACTTACCCCTTTAGGTCTGAAGTAACCATCAACGCAGGTCTCACAGTTTGTGCCATCAGTGTGGCTTGTACAATTAACACACACTCCACCCCCGATGTATTCTCCAAAAATATTCAAACTCTGATTTCTGTCTGCCACATTCTGATCATAGTAACATTCCTCAGCCTTCCCATGACAGTTGCATGCTAAAAGAGAAGGAAGTGTATTAGCAAAGACTTTCTAAGTTATTAAAATCAGTCTTTTAACATTACAATCATTTGTACCACATGCAGTATATAGCTGAAAACACATTCAGGCATTAATTTCCTACTTCATCTACAAAAAAGGAATGTGGTCTAGTCACAAATGCAGCCTGAAACTCTGGATATTGTATTTTTTTCTTGATATTGTGTCTTGGGGGCAATGAAGTGGACAGATATAGACTAATTAGGTTCTTCCTTTTTTTCTTTCTCTTTTTTTTTAAAAAAAAATTGATGATCCAGAATTTTTTTGGTCGTTGCACAAACATATAGCTCATGAAATAGCAATTTAAAATAAGAGGAATCATAAGAAAAAATATCAGAAATGTATAAGTAAATTAAAATAACTTTCATGAAAGCTAAAGGATGTCCTAAAAACACTTGTTTTTCACATATGCATATAAGAATTTGGTCAGAATAAAAGAGAATCCCAGTCTTAAAACATTTTGAGAAGTTCAGATCTAAACTGACTGAGTTCAATAAAAGTACAATTTTACATGTAATTTTTCTGTGGACTTTTTTGGGTCAGCCTAAATAAGTGAACAACACTGATTCATTAACAAATGTGGTTAGAAGTAACATAAATTGCAAAATCATTTATGACTCAATTTCAGTTTTCACCAGCAGCTACAGTAATCCTCTTCTGTTCTGCTTTCAACTTACGTTCACATTCATGCTTAACCAGGAAAGTCCCAGCGTGCCAAGGTTTTTGATTGAAACCAGGACAACACCGATCACATGTCTCTCCACAAGTGTTGTGCTCACACTGACAGACAGATTTCTAATTAAAAAAAAAATAAAAAAATTTACAAAATGTGATGATTTGAAGCATTTGTCCCTGTATGTAATCTGCATTCCAGCTGAAATTATGAAAATGTTATCATTAATGGCTAAAATCTGTAATTCCTTTGTTTACTAATTTTTATTTATCTACGCATCCTGTATTCACTCATGAGAGACAAAAGTTTATTCAATAGTTCAATTTTAGGAAAGTAGCCACAGTGTGGAGGAATTTGGCCAGAGAATCTTAGGAGAATCCAAGAACACCAGAGAATCTACTTCCAACTGACTGAAGCAAGGAGAATGGGAGAACGAAAGCTCCCCAGTGCAGCAAATAAGACAAAGTGCTGGTAGTCCTCAAACAGAGCTTCGCATTACAAGAAAACTGACTTGATTGCTAGGTCACACTAGAAGGGGTGATCCAACCTCTGCCCTTTCCTTGATGTAGCACTCCTGCAGCTGCAGAGGAAAATCAGTTCTGCTGACTGATCCCATACAAATAATCATCTTTTCTTTTAATTTTAAGATTATTTTTTACTGGATGATTCAGCTCATCTTGTAACCTTCTAATTGTACAACTAAATTGCGTCTGAGGCCAGCAAGAGAAGTTTTAAACAGGAGATGGGGGGAAGATCACGACCCTTTCAGCGGCCTTTCAGTTTCTCAGATCACCTCAGTCTCAGATTAGTCTCAGCATGAAAACATTGCTGTAGGCAACACACAAACTCTGAGCCTCAGGGAAAGAAAGAAACTGTTGTTTACAGACAGGAACAAAAATCATCTTCCCAATTGTTTTTCATTGGAGCAGATTTCCTGTGGCCCACGTGAGCCCTCTCAAGGACAACATAGCAAGATTACCTGGAGAAATTCTATGGCTGACCAGGCAAAGCATGAATCTTGCAAAACAAGGACAAGTTAAAGAAAGCTTCAGAACAGCAAGGCAGTAAATTCAAGCAAGTTTAGTCTTCTTAATGCTAGAGGAAAATTTATACAGTCATGATGTTTTATAAGCCAAAGTCCACCTATTTCAGTATGGCTCATTCTAGAGAGTATCCTTGGAGATCTAAACTAAATATTCCAAATCTCTAATGGCTTGAGTTGCTTCACTCACTGTATTTGTGATACTGGTTAGACAATATATATCTGTCATCCTACAAAAGATGATACCGCACTTGTCAAAATGCTCTTTTAATCAAGAAGTCCAACTATCTGAAGTCTGCCTTCATCTGCAATAATAGCTCTTATTTTCTGAGGTAGACCCACATGGCACTAAGATATCACTGCAGTTTGCTAACAAAGACTATCCATGTGTTTGAAACAATACAATTTTCTGTTATATTGCATAAACATTCTATTTGAGTGAATAGTATATGAAGAGCTCCCCCACTGTGGCATACCAGTAATATTAGTAGACTGCAAATTCTGTATTAGTGATGATGTGCATTTTGACCATCAATAATAAATTGCATTTCTATATTTCTGTTATATTGGCTACATGTTTATTAATGGTGTAAAAAGAGATCTACATGTTTAGAATAAATTATGAGCAGTTTGTGATTTTCAAGACTAGATTGATTGATCACTCAATATTTCATGTACAGTAAATATGTCCTTACAGAGTCATCATTTGTTTGCAAGTATCGATTAAATACTTGACAGTTATTTAGGAAATACCTAAACCAATATCAAATAAGAAAAACTGACAATATTCAATTCTACAGCTACATAACGTAACCCTAATTTCTGTTTTTTTTTTTTCCCTAGGAAATATTGAATATGAACGGAATTATCTGAAATCTATTCTTTCAATATAGAGAAACCTTCTGCTGACATTGCATGAATGGCTATTGTTCTGGTTGCCTGCACTATTTTACCCTGGCACAGCTTCTAACTGTTCTTCTAGGTCATGGGTGTTCAATCTTTCGGATTGCCTGGGCCACACTGAGAGAAAAGAAATTGTCCTAAGTCACGTATAAAATATATAATATAGTTAATGGATATAAGTAATAAAGCTTTTATATATATATTTAGTTATTAAAACATTAAAAAAGAGGGCAATACAAACTTAAAGCTAGTGGGTTGAATATGTATGTTCTATATGAAGAAGAAACAGAAATTCATAAAACTCTGAGGAATGTTAAGATTCTTTCTTATGTTCCACCTTGTGAATAAGGCACATTTAGGGAGGGAGGGAGAAAGGAAGACAAAGAAAGAAAAGACAGAAGAAATAAATAATACATACATTGGTCACTGGATCAAGTGGACAAGACTTTGCGTGTCCTGAGCATATGCACATGCCACCAACTGAGATATCTTTTATAGAATAGTAATACTGTAAGATAAAACAGAAAATGAATTGCTAAGTGGATTGTAAAATGCAGGTGCCAAAGTACGGAATTCATATCTGGTGACAAAACTGTCAGGTCCTGTTTTACTTCTTTTTTTGATCAGTTACAAACATAGTATAAAAGATTATAAAAGATAATCCAAGCTGCATCTTAATAAACAGATGCAGGCTTAGTGAAAGAAAGGGTATAAACTGGCACAATTCCATTTGTTTGAAGCCACAAGAGCCATGTCAATTTATACACAACACAAACCAAATATGAACATAGGTAATATGCACAGTGAATAATGAAAATTCAAATGCTGTAGAATTTAATCGCTTCAGAAAACATGAAAAGGAAAAGGCATGATAATGAGGAGAAGGGAAAGGTTAGGAAAAAAAGCTCAGAAAGGAACACCTTTGATCAACTTAGTTGAGTATTGCTTGGACATTCTCTGGGCTGTGGAAAGAACTGTTCTTTCCTTTAGAAGGGCCATGGAAGAGTCTTCTTTGATAAGATTTAAATAACTTTTGACCTGTTGCTCTTACATATGACCATTTCTCTTTGGTGGAGATTAATAACACTAACCAGAAAGGAGAAGGTTGAAAAATCATTTATCATAGAATCATAGAATTGTTTGAGCTGAAAGGGATCCCTAAAGGTCATCTAGTCCAAATCCCCTGCAATGAACAGGGAAACCTACAGCTGGATCAGGTTGCTCAGAGCCCTGTCCAGTCTGGCCCTGAATGTCTCCAGGGATGGAGCATCCACCACATCTCTGGGCAACCTGTTCTAGTGCCTCACCACCCTTATAATCGTATGTTATTATATATCTGAAAAGCGAATCTTAGATGACATCTTGTCCACTTTTGCCTGTTATGGAGAGGGTCCTTTAACACTTTAGCAATTTGCTAATCAAAACAAACATATGCCATTTACAAATTTTGCTGTATCTGTGTTCAACCTCTTTTCAGATCATTTATAAATATATCCAACAAAGCAGAAACTCACTTCCTATTTGTTGGAATGTCTTGTCTAACATATTCTATAGAAAAAGTCAGAAAAGTATTGCAAGTTCTAATTAGTCCGTGTTCCTTTGAAAAATATCTCTACAACAACCTCATGGAAACCTGCCATACAGGAGCTATTGTTCTTTGTTGGCTTGAGAAATTGGTAGATTGTCCTTCAGTAGGTTTTAATGAGGTGATAGTGATTTTTAGAGTGTGTATTGGGATCTTAGATTCGGTTTTGTGATTCTGCTCACTTAGAATCACTAAACGTATATACTTAAATAAACATACTATTTTCATAATTAGTGAGGTGTGCAATAACTATACTGAACTGAAAGCAATTCTGGGTTTATGGTACATAACTGAATGCCACATTCCAAACTTTCAGAAGTAGCCTGCTTCCTACAAATTTGGAGGAAAAAATGAAAACTACAAAAGCTTCCTTCCTAAAAAGGAATAAATTTTCCTTTTTACACTTATCCATCACTGATAGATGATGATAATTAAAGCCAAGAATGCCAATAATTACAGTGGCACCATAAACATATCTCCAGAAAAAAAATAAGATCAGCAGAAAGAAGAAGTGAGCAGAAATGAAAAATGTGGACAGGTATACATTCTGTAAAATAGCTTTAAAGAATGTTTTGTGAAAAAAAAGAGGAAAAAAAACCAACAGAATAATATGCAGCACTGGAGCAGCAGGAAGACAGACATATGTCACAGGAAGACAGTATGGAAGGTAGAAAGACAGAGGTCAGGGGTGCGTACGCACAAGTAACAGTGGAGAAGAAGGATGTGGTGTGAGTTTGAGTACTGCATCCATTCCTTTAAACAAAAACAGTATATAAATTTCCCTGCTAGCAACAATCATATAACAACGCCAATAATGTTGCATTCCAGTACTACTGGTACTAATAGTAGCAGTACTAGAAACTGTACTCAAGTAAAATGTTCTAGGGATGCTAAAGTTAGCAAAGGATTGAGCAGCTGAAGAGGCAGCAGGACATTATCTAACAGCTGACATTTGCCAATTACCTACATCAGAAAATTTACATTCAAATGAGCTCTATGTTTATGTACGTCAATAACACCATTAAGCAGAAAACATAGAACTGTGACTTGTGATAAACAAAATGCTGAGAAGACGAGGAAATCCTCTTACTACCAATATTTTGACAGATAACAACAGCCACCCATAACTTTCCAGAATTTCTTATGCTAAGCAGGAGGTACATAATTTCTAAGAGAACTTTTACACATGTATTTCTACTGTCTTGCCAGAACTTACCCTCCTTGTAACAATGGGATCAATTTCATTGGGATCTTTGTGTGCAAACATCATTAAATCAGCATTTAGTGTCCGTATCCTCTGAAATCTCAGGCGAATAAAGCGAGCAGAGGTGAATTCCAGTAACGTACGTGAAGGATCATCAGCACTAGGCCGTCCATTAATTAGGGAAGTGTGAATCTGGAGACAGAATTATAAAAGCAATAAGCCATTAGATGACAGCAATGCTGCCATGATTATGCCAATAAATGTCATTAAAGGCACTGTGTGAATGCCTTGTAAATGTAAAATATCTTCATCTATATAATGCAGATCTCCCCACAAAAATACTCCATGTATCCAGTGATCCCCCTTGAGCAAAGGAAAGTTATGAGCTATTGAATAATTATAGCACAAACTGCATAAAAAAGCAAAGACTAACAATAACGTTCACGCTGCTGGCATTTCATTTCTCCACTTCTAACATTAAATACATATTTTCAAGTTATTGAACAAATGAAGGGATCGAAAATCTGAGTTAAAGGAATGGATACATGGAATGGGACTCTGAATTCACTAGGGATCAGTTTGCACCTCTTAAAGCAGTTTTTATCCAAAGACTTGAATGACGTTTTTTCTAAAGCTTCTATCTTCTGAAATTCTGAAAACTACAACAGCTGTGTGAGATGAAATAAGCATTCATAAGCACCACCCACTGTCTCTTCATGCAGTATAACATTGCCTTTGAATCTTGTTCTCAACAATTTGAGTTCATTTTCTGGGTTGCAACAGTTTTCACCTTGTCCCTAAGAGAAGCTTTCAACATTTCTGAAAACAGTGTTCAATATGTGTTTTTCCAAGGATCCAATCTCCATTTACTGTTTGGTTTCTATAAAGATTGTCCCCCTTCCTGTGCCTGTCATATCCTAAATGCTAGAAATCTGGGTAAGTGTGCTGTAACTGGAATCTGGGTAAGTGTGGGTAAGTGTGGGTAAGTGTGTTGTAAGTCTTTCAGAAAAAGCCTCTGACTCCACTTGCAGCACCCAGAGTAAGGGAAGAAAATAGGCAATTTTCTCCCTCTCCTGCCAGGATGAACCCTTTCTAGCTGATCATTGTGCAACACACACTAGCTGTTAATCAACAGAACAAAACAGATGGTCTGCTACAGAAGAGTTCTTAGAACAGTCCTGCTTGAAGAAAAATGTCAGGTATAGCAAATATTGTTAATGAACATGTAGGAGAAGGGAGGAAAATACATTAATTTTCCGGTATACTGAAGTGTTAAATTTTAATTGGGCATTTTTATTACAGGCTGGTACACTGAAAGATGTTTTGGCGATGAGCTAAACAAGCAGAACATTAGAATGAATAAGAGAATAATTTATTTTTCATGATGTATGTGCTGTGCACCTCACCTCAGTGCTCCAACTGAAAGGTCAGGCCACCCAGCCGTTTCCTGTCATTGAACATGTTGTACTGCCCCTGTTTTAGGAAAATAGCTACATTTAGAATGCCAGCCGGCACTCACTCAGCACTGGCTGACTCACACTGAGGATGAGAAACACCAAACCTCTTTGCTCCCTGCAGAGCAGTAGTTCTTACTCTCCTGGAGGCAGGCACTGGATAGAAGTCTTATTGAATAACAGCTGTTTTTCACTGTTTATGTAATAATTATTACCTTTTTATTTTCATTACCAACAGGGTAACCTTAAACCTCATCACATTCAGCATCCTGTTCCATTGTATCCACAAAATCACACTGAGCCATTCTTCTGGGAGCAACTTTTTGTCATATCTTGCCCAAATACAGATCAGCACCTCTAAGCTTTTTCCAGGTTATCTCCTGGAAGAAGTGATATTACTACCTCCTCCTGAGATCATAACAACACTCTCACTTTGAACTTTGACTCGGTTTTGCTCCTGACTACAAGTAATTAATTTAGACAGTTGGCTGAAAAGAAACAGAATAAAATGCCATGAAAAAGACAGGGTAGGTAGACAGGGTAGAAAAAGATTGTACTAAAACCCCCGCAGGAGGTAAAGAGGTGCTCCTGAATGAGAAATGTCTGGCTATAAGCTGGACAAAAGCATATAGCCAGCAATCCAATTGCTCAGGTCCCCAGTGAAAAGAGAGAGCTGAACATGTGTGGAGAGTAAACTTCAAAGGAAACCTGGAGATGGTGACAATAAGTCCAGTGAAAATCAAGAGATCTTTCCAAAATAAGCAAGATTTTAGGAATAGCAGATGCCTAAAATTTCTTTTCGCATTAACCAGTGGGCAAGGAAATCCTTTTTTGTTTCCTTTTTTTTTTTTTTTTTTTTATTATCACCTCCTTAAACAGGATCTAAGAGATTCCTTTCTTATAGGCATCACACATCAGGGTTGTGGTTTTAAACAGAGGAATACTAAAGACTGAATGCTGACATTCCAGTCAAAGAGAAAGAATATACCCAACGTAGCGCTGAAAACATTCTGTCATTCACCTTGTAACAACAGCAGCACTGGGGCTATATGCAGCAGTCTGACTATCTTGTCAAAATAGAGAAAAAAATAAGGGTTCTGGTGTGTCTGCGGGGAAGGATGCAGGGAAAAACCCATGTACTGTAATAAAGTGCTCATAGAGAGTTAAGCGTATCAATCACAGGTGCAGCTTGACCCCAAATGACACAGCTGACAGTTGTATCTTCTAATTTATTATTATTTTTTTTTAAAGAGAGAACAGATTTAGTCCTAACACACTTGTTGGGGAGAAAAATATCTTGGAGTAATAGTTTTACAGAATTAAAATGTAAATTAATAAAAATCCCCCCCCAATTTTTTTTTCAAAATAGACTCCCTTTTTAAAAGGTGCTATAGATCTATCTGCCAGCAACACATCTATTTGACAGAGCTAACCTAACAAATATCACAGAGTCATAGAATGGGCTGGGTTGAAAAGGACCTCAAAGATCATTGAGTTTCAACCCCCCTGCTGAGTGCAGGGTCACCAACCACTAGACCAGGCTGCCCAGAGCCACGTCCAGCCTGGCCTTGAATCCCTCCAAGGATGGGGCATCCAAAACCTCCTTGGGTAACCTGTTCCAGTGCATCACCTCCTAATAAAAACTTCCTTCTAATATCTAACCTAAATCTTCCCTGTCTCAGTTTAAAACCATTCCCCCTTGTCCTATCGCTATCCACTCTCATAAACAATCATTCCGTCTCCTGTTTATACGCTCCCTTCAAGTACTGGAGGACCACAATGAGGTCTCCCCGGAGCCTTCTCTTCAACAAGCTAAACAAGCCCAGTTCCCTCAACCTTTCTTCATAGAAGAGGTGCTCCAGTCCTCTGATCATCTTAGTGGCCCTATGTTAAATATGATAATATTCATTTACATTGTCTTTCATACTTGTCATTAAATGTTCACAATTTCATCTTAAAACAACAAATAATCTGCCATAATTACTGAAATGTAGCTATGTCCTGAATTAAATGTGGCACATGCTCAAATGAGTACGTAAGTCACTGAGATTCGGAAATCTAAACTGGGTAGTTTAACAAAAATGAATCCAAAGGGAAAATTTTACACAGGCAAAATTTACTCTATTTCTCCTTCTCTCAACATCTGTGATGAAATCATTAATGTCTCCCTAGAAACATTTGCAATGAACTTTTAAGAGTGTCCAGTTAAATTGTTCCTACTCTTTGAAAAGAGAATAAGGAAGAAACTAAGTGTACCTTGGCAACATCTGTCATTAATCAGTCAGAACTGTAAATAACAGTTGTATAGAAGTTTGAGTAGAAATTGGAATTAAAATGTTTTCAGTATGATTCTTTCACAATAACACATAACTGTTTTTCAAGAACTTACTTTCTCTTCTTACCTCCCAGCACAGTTCTGCTCATATTTGTAAGATACTGTTTGCTAAACAGCAAGTTTTCAGTCAAAACAATAACATGTTTTTGAAAGAGATTTGAAAACTGTTGCAGTGGACATAGTTCTCAATAGTTGTCTACCTTTATATCATTCATGTTCATCGTAGTACTTCATTTATAGCTCTGAGTTCCTACATAGACTAGTCACATTTTCACGCAGGCAACTAAGGCACAAATGTCCTGCAGAACATGTACATGTACTGCAGTATGAATCACACAGGAATTCTACAGCCAGAGTCTACCAAGAAAGTATTAATAACTTCATCCATCCATCAGGCTGCTACAGTTTCAATAATCCAAGTCCCCATGAGAAAACGATCTCAAATTTTCCTCAGGTTTTATGGACAGCTTTTATTTACCAATTCCAAGACTGAGGTAATCACCATTTCACATTCTAAATGAAAGCAATACAGATTTCAACCCCAGGAAATTCTTCCTGAATCAGGAAATCTTCCGAGATTAAACTCCAGCAAATGGAATTTTGGGGGAAAATGCACATTCCCTTCCAAAACACCTAAAAGTTACCACAACAAACACCAAATTCTCATTTCGTAAGATCATTTTGAACAGTATCTGATTTGTCAACTAATTTAACAGTCAGAACTAAAGTAGGTTGTAAGGACCACATTCCCATAACCTCTCTAGGCATCCTGCACCAGCTCTTAGCCACTCTCACAGTTGAAGTTGAGATGGTGTCTCTTGCGTTTCAGCTTATGCCTCTTGTCCTGGCATTGGGCACCACTGAAAAGAGCCTGGCTCTGTTCTCTTTGCATCCTCCCTTCAGGTATGTGTAGACATTAATTAGATTCCCTCCTGAACTTTCTCTTCTCCAGGTTATATAGTCCCACCTCTTAGCCTTTCTATGTAGGGAAGGTGCTCCAGTCCCTTCATCATCTTCATTAGACTCTCTCTATTATGTCCATGTCTCTCTTCTACTGGGGAGACAAGAACCGAACCCAGTGATCCAGGTGCAGTCTCATCAGTGTTGGGTAGAGGGAAAGGATCACCTCCCCTGATCTGCTGGCAATGCTTTGATAATACTCAGCTCAGAGCACACTCTGTAATATCATCCAAAACATTAATGACTCATAGAATCACCCAAGTTGGAAAAGACCTACAAGATCATCTAGTCCAACCATCCACCTATCACCAATTGTTCTCACTAAACCATATCCCTCAACACAATGTCTAAGATGTTAATTAGACTCAAAATTATATATTTTTAATATGTATAAATGTATTAATGTTATTTTAGTTACCAATTTATCTATCAGCTGGATTTGGTTTGGAACCAAATTTTCTAACAGTTATTGAAAAATATACAGCCCAGTTAGATGGAAAACCAGAAAAGCCGTTTTCTTACACCAAAGATCCATCTAATTCAATGTCCTGTCTCCAAAGGAGGCCAGCAGAAAACTGTTTGAAAGGAATATAAAAAACAGAGCACTTAGAGAGCAATCTCTCTGCTACAGCATCTTCACTTCCTTTGACTGAGTGGTCTAAATGCTTCCTGAACTACATACTGACTGTGAGCCATAGAGATCAACGTCTACCAGTTGCACTTTTCTCTAGTATTAGTCTGATCTGGTACAATTTTTTTTTCTGATGTTACTTTTTATCAACACTAAATTCCACATTTTTCTTCTTTGTATTATACAAAAAGTATATTAAATTTTGTGTTACCGACAAATACTGCTACTACACAGTTTTTTTTTGACTTTCCAGTAGGTTGAACAACACAGATGCTACTAAAGATATTCAAAATACATCTCAGTGAATTAGAATCTCTGTACTGTGTCAGAAGCAAGTGAACTATGGTAGCCTGTGTGTCAACGGTTTACGGGCGTTCGGCCCGGTTCCGTGACGAAGGGGACGGGGGATCCACGGGCCCACACCCCAGAAAAGGCGAAAAGGGTAAGGAGATGGCCCTGAGAGCAAAGAACAGTGGCAACAATCTGAGGAGAAACAAACTAATTTACTAAATAAGATATCGGAATGCAAAACAACACACTATAATACAACATAATTACAATTTAAGCTGATAAATCCAATACAGAGAGAGAGAATGTCCCAAAATCAAGGTAGGCCTTACTCTACTACCGACAATAAGACGGCTGGAGAGCGAGGCGCTGCCAAGACGAGAGACGGCGGGAAAGAGACGAGGTCTTGTGATCTGCAAGTTTTTATACTGCGAGCTTTTATCTTTTCCCTCAGGCTGGAAAATAGTAACGGAGGAGCAAAGTGCCGTGGGGACTGTAGTAGTCCTTCTCTTCTGAGAACCAGGTACATCCACTACATGATGTTATGATGTGGAATACCAATAACCGAAAATCACAAAACCATGACACCTGTGTCATACAGTAACCAAAACTACTGTAGCATGCTACAGATAGGACAAAGGCAAGCATCCCTAATCATTCCTCATGGATTATCCAAGCCATATATAGTTTCTACACACTTGGTAATTTTCAAGGGATTTCCATGAACTCAGTCCAATTTAAATCCAGATAATCTTTTGAAGCTATATCCATTATGTAATAATGATTTTCTCACCTGATTTACGTGTTGTAGGGGAAAAAAATCAAAAGTCTCCTTTTGCTTGTATTAAACCGGGCTCCTAATAAATTCCCAGTTCTTCAATTAGAACAAACAAGTATATATGTCTACCAGATCTATCTTTATTGGATTTTTTTTAATTATTAATTAGGTTGGCACAGCTATCAAGCATCCAGTTCTGCTGTTTCCTTAGATTTCTAGGGAGGGTTTAAAAAAAAATCTGGTGCTTAATCTGACAGCCTACGCTCTTCTGCTACTGAGACTGTTTTTAAGTGAGGAATTAAAAAGTTACTGCTATAATTCAATTATTTTAGACTCGAGTTACTATTCACTATTAAATTTATCAATTATTTCTATTTCTCTTCAGTTAACAGTCTAGATTGTGAGTTCTCTAATTCCTATACAGTAAATAATGTTTCCTGTGCAGAAACTCTCCTGACACTCTACAGCAACAACTGATTCAAATCATTAATGTAGCTTTTCTGCAATGACCTTATCTTCCTGGAGTGCTCTTTGATCATCTCTCAGCCCACCAATTCTCTGACAGACTTCTTGAATCTGATGTGCTTAAAAAAAGATTATTTCAACTTCATACTCAGTAAGACAAAAATCTTTTTTGAATTTTTATTGTGGTTTAACATTTCATTTGCTGGAGCTTATTTTCCTATTTTCCTTGTTTTGTAGAAAAGATGTGACTTCAATTCAGAAATGATGTTAGTGTACTTTTAATATCTTTTACATTTCATTAGTTTACGGCTTAAGCATTCTGCAGTATTGTTGCAACCACTCTTAAATGTAGCATGCATGTGTTCCAAGTGTGCATGATAGTATCTTTAAACAAATCCTATGGCGTCTGGAAATTTTTGAGCTTTTCAATGTTTAAATTGTACCATGTCAGATTTTAAAAAAATCTGATTATTTTTACATGACAGTCATTAAATTTATACTCCTAACTAGGATCTGTGCGCTGTTCTGCACTAATTCATTTATTTACTAGGTGCACTCATTGTCCACCCTGTATTTTTGCTAATTGGCCTACTTCTTGAGCCCATTAAGGTCCCGGTGGATGGCATCCCTTTCTTCCAGTACTTTTATTTTTTCACTTGGTGTCTTATATTTAATCTCTACAGACAAATATTCTGTAAGTTTTCTCAGCACAAGCACTAGCCTAGTTGGTTTCAATACTAGAATAGTAGATGAAAGTATATGCCAGAAATCATCATCCCATTTTTCACTGTAAATATATAGTTTAAAACTGCATATGAGAAGTAGAGTATTTGGCAAGGTTTTCTGTAGTTCTAATAAATATCTTACTGTCTTAACAAATTAATGGTTTGGTAAGTGAAAGCACAACTCCGTTCCATGCCTTGCTAATGAGTAAAAGAGCTGCTTGAAATGCAGTGCTTAAACTTCCATTAAAATGTCAAGGGCTATGTATATCAAACTCTATCTCAACTAACTAATTACCCCAAAGAATACAGACAAGCATCAGTTTAACAAACTGTTTAGCAAGTACTATTGTGTCATTGACAACTATACTCTACAGCTTAGGCTAAATGAAGCTTCATTTCTTCAGTTCCGATTAACACGTTTTTGTCATTTTACTGTTCCCAATTTCACCTGAAACAGATATTGTTTATTCTAGACACTGCTTTTGTACCGTTCCAATAATTCTCAGACTTGTCATTTTTGGACAAGAAACAATTTCTCAGAGACATCATCTTGCATGCTTTTAAACAGACTGTTCATTGTCAGAACAATAGTTTATAGATTTATAAATGATAGAATAATAAGGGATTTGATTATTCTGAGAGTATATTGTCATTTCAAGATTTTATTTTCTCTTTGTTCCTGCTTTAACTAAGTGGAAGCACTACACCCTGCTGTAGTTTCAGCAACAGTTCAGAATACCACAGCTCATAAATGATTCAGACAACACAGTGCAAGGCCTGGAATAATGTACTTTAACACAGCAATGATTGTTCATATTCTACTGTCTTTTCAAAGTGTAATTGTAAATGAAACACCCTCACCTAATATAGTAAAGAGGTATTTTGTGCTTATTAATAAGATGGCTACAGGAACATTCTCAAAGATGAAAAATACCAAACCAGTATGTTTAAGTTATCTATGAACTAGGATTAGTACTTTGTTATATGTTCTTTAACACACGGCCACAAGTGGCTTATAATTTCAAATCAACAAATGGTAGCTGTTTTAACACATCAATGGACTGATCTCCCATATCTGAAAACACGTACAACCAGTGTCATTCCATTTTGCATATTCTTAGTATCACACAGCTGCTACCTAATCTGGTTGCTATTATGTAGGCAGATTAGAATAAGAAAAGAAGCCACGATCACTGAGTAGCTGATGCCAATATCAACTCCAAGTACAGTGCAATTCTGAAAATTATATTGGGCTATGTTCTGGTGCAGAAGTGACACACACTGGTATTGTTCAGTTAGCTACCACTGCCTATCTTACTAAAGGATAAAACATTAAGGGTTCATCAAACATATTCTTCACGTGTACTCAAAAAGTATAACATAAAAGTGTAAAGTATAGGTTTTTTTTCTTTTTAATTTTTATTTTAAAGGCCTCAAGTAAAATGGTATGTAATACCAGTTGCTCCAAAAGTAATGCCTCCAACTTATTTCCAAGGAAACTACAACTGATACAAAGAGCAAAATAGCACTATGCAATAGAGTAAATTCTCAGCTACAAAACTCAAATTTGCAATGCAGTCAAGACAATTTGCTATGCATTTTGTCAGCAATGACCAAAAGCCTGCACGACAGTCTCATAAAATCCTGTACCCCCAGTGGAGGTGACCCACTGTTGCTGTCACTACTGCAGAAACGCACCACTCACTGCCTCAGTGTGCTCGCATCCATTGTTTGGTCTCCATAAATGTTCAGCAAAGGTCAAAGAATGTCACATAGCAACATGTAATGGAATATTGGTGGGAAGGTTCAGCCCCACTGCCATACCACCAACATATGCCTCTGACATCATAGGCCAACATAATAACACAGGAGGCATTACTTTCAGAGCAGCCCTCGTAATTTCTCTTATTATCTGATTATCCTGAAAACTCATGGCACTTTTCACTAGGCTTGTCCCTGAATGAGGTGTACTGCGAAGTGCATTGTGGAATTACAGCCAAATTCTAGCCTGCACAGAATGGGGACCATCAGAAAGAAAACCCACAGGAATTTGTGCAGCTGTAAGCAGTTGCAACAGGCTGCCAAACACAACAGCTGATGTAAAAGGGTGAGAATGCAAGGATTTAAACTGTTCCTGAATGAAGGGCAAAGGTTTCAGGATATAAAAATAATGCTGTTAAAAACAGTAAACAAATACATCTGCTCCTGAACATTATCATTAAATAAACTGAAGTGATATGCTTTACATTACTTCAGCATTCTTGCTTTGAATGACAAATCTGAAGACTTTTGAACTGGGGAAATTTAAACAAAACTTTATTATTATTATTTGCTTTAGTCATATATGTGGTAAAGCCCATTACAGCTAGCAAAAGCTATGTCATATCATTTGGAACACACACTGAAGAATATTTTTGAAAACCAGATGGGATACCTTTGAATGGTAATCATACAGAACCCTTAAAAACATTTACAATGTTTTAAAAAGAAAGTTAAAATAGGACTTTGAGGTGTAGAATAAAAGAAACTTTGACTTCTCTCCTACTCCAAACCTGATCTTTTCAAACTTGAAAATATTTTACAGGAACTAAAAGAAAAATCAAGAGGAAAAAAAAGTAGTAGAGAATGAACAAAAAAGGCCAGGAATTATATAACAAATCTTTTGTAAAATAGAGAAGATAAAAGAAAAGTGGTTTTTGTTGTTGTTGTTCTTTTCTCCTATGAGTAATTGTTGTAAAGTTATAAAAATACTAGCATTTACTTTTGCTATTAAAAAAACCCTAAAATTGTCAGGGTTTTGTCAAACAATCAACAAATTGGGTTTTTCAGATCTCATTTACTGAAAATAATGACACGTATAGAAAGCCAGCTTGTTTTTTTCCTTTGTCACATCATGTTTTCACCATTCCTTTCCCCACTTAATCACTTGTTGCCAACCAACACCAGACCACAAACGCTAAAACAGCCACAGTATGTTACACCAAATATATAAAAACAGCCTAATTTCTTGTCTATAACAGCAACCAGTATGGATGCTTTAGGAAATAATGCCAGTTAAGGATTTTTTGCTTCTAGTACACATTTCTCATATTCTGACAACCTGCAGCCTCAACACATCTTAAGTCAGAGCCTATAATTGAATTTTCAAGACCTCTTAATAGACTTAATTCCCATGAAATTGTTCAACAGATTTGTATCTCATAAAAACTTTGGGCACTGCTGATTATGTGGCTTAGTTTATTCTGTGCAAAAACTAGTGCATTTGTTGTTCTGAAAAGGTCTCTGATCAATTCATGTCTACAATTTCATTGCTGATTTAATGATTTCTCACATAAAAACATGTTCCAAGACTCTGACCATTTTTTCTGTACTTTCTTTTACCAGGCTTTTTTATTTTATTTTATTTTTTTTGAGAGAGAGAATGAGAGAGAGAGAGAGAGAGAGAGAGAGAGAGAGAGAGTGGGCAGAGGGGAATCACAGAATACATAAAACAAGCACACAGATTAGGATGTATAAAATGTTACAAGATTCTCAGTTTTGCATATGGTGATTTTTTCTTTAAAAAAAAAAAAAAGGTTTATTTCAGTTTTGAAGACAACTGTGTATTGAAAGGATTCTTGGAGAATGCTCCACCAAAAATCTCCTTTCTAAGAGGCAGTAACTAATGGAAAACCCCTCTATGTGCACTTCCAAGCAGTTATTTTTTCTTATATAACACTTAGCATTTAAAGGATGGACTGTTCGGTGGCTTAAGAACTGGTTGGCTGGTCGCAGCCAAAGGGTTGTGATCAATGGTTCTGTGTCAGAGTGGAGGCCAGTCACAAGTGGTGTCCCCCAAGGCTCAGTCCTGGGACTGGTGCTCTTCAACATCCTTATCAATGACACAGACAATAGCACTGAGTGCACCCTCAGCAAGTTTGCAGATGACACCAAGCTGAGCGGTGCAGTTGATACACCGGAAGGAAGGGAAGCCATCCAGAGGGTCCTGGACAGGCTGGAGAAGTGGGCCCACGAGAACCTAATGAGGTTCAACAAGGCCAAGTGCAGGGTGCTGCACTTGGGCCAGGGCAATCCCAGGTATTTATACAACCTGGGGGAAGAAGTACTTGAAAGCAGCCCTGTGGAGAGGGACTTGGGGGTCCTGGTGGACGAGAAGCTGGACATGAGCCAGCAGTGTGCGCTGGCAGCCCAGAAGGCCAACTATGTTCTGGGCTGCATTAAAAGAGGAGTGGCCAGCAGGGAGAGGGAGGTGGTGGTCCTCCTCTACTCGGCTCTTGTGAGGCCCCATCTGGAGTACTGTGTCCAGGCCTGGGTCCCCCGGTACAAGAAAGATGCAGAGCTCTTGGAACGAGTCCAGAGGAGGGCCACCAAGATGATCAGAGGACTGGAGCACCTCTCCTATGAAGAAAGGTTGAGGGAACTAGGCTTGTTTAGCTTGTTGAAGAGAAGGCTCCGGGGAGACCTCATTGTGGCCCTCCAGTACTTGAAGGGAGCGTATAAACAGGAGACGGAATGATTGTTTGTGAGGGTAGCTAGCGATAGGACAAGGGGGAATGGTTTTAAACTGAGACGGGGAAGATTTAGGTTAGATGTTAGAAGGAAATTTTTCATTCATAGGGTTGTGATGCACTGGAACAGGTTGCCCAGAGAGGTTGTGGATGCCCTGTCCCTGGAGGCATTCAAGGCAAGGCTGGATGTGGCTCTGGGCAGTCTGGTCTAATGGTTGGTGACCCTGCCTATGGCAGGGGGTTGAAACTAGATGATCTTTGAGGTCCTTTTCAACCCAGGCCATTCTATGATTCTATGATATGATTCTATGATTTATCAACACTACATTTTATTTTATAAGTCAACCAGATCCTGCAACAGCTTGCCGCAGTAAAACTAAAAATGTAATTATTCCTATTATCATATATCTTAAAACCTTGTTCACCTTATTAAATCACTTTCAGATTATTTGTGAATAGACTGACTACACTGTTACCTTCCTCTAGGTGAACATTTATTCCTTCATTTCCCACTTCTAAGTGATAAGCAATCTGTAAGAGATTATTCTGTCCTGACTCAGGATATCATGATTCCTTTAGACTTTTGATAAATGATCTTGTCAAGAACCATTGGATTAGTCACTGATCTTGAAAGACTGTATTGATGAGATCATTCTTATCTATATACCTCTTGATTCATTTCAACATCAATAAATCTATGAGTTCTATGTTTTCCTGTTAGTTGCTCTTCCATGTTATCTATATCTCCTAATTTTTATCTTTTATTCTTCTATTAGTTAATTTGGCACAAAAAGAAAACTCAGAGTCATTCTGAAACTCTTCAGAAGAACTGGTTCCACTTCACCATTTCTCTGCTATGGCTAACCACACTAGTAATTTACTAATGCATATAGCACCTTCGGTACTTTCCTTTTGTTCTTTTGAACAAAAACTTCTATATGTTCTGTACTTCCCTTGAAAGGTCCTCCAACATCTTCTAAAACAAAGAAATGCTCTACTGTAAAAAGTTCCTCTGTAGGCAGCTCAAGGTACCTGCTGTGTACTTACTGACCTTGGCACTTAAAGGACAGTATTACATCTCAGTATTCTCTCAGCTTTATTATCCTAATGTGCTTAAAAAAGCTTCTCATATTTTTCTTGGTTTGTAATGATAGCATATTGGTTTTCCTAAATTTTGCTTGCATTGCAGTGATTTTATGTTAATTTGCACAAATCCTAATTTTCTTGCTAGACCAAGAGTTTGTATACAATGTTTTTTTCTTTCTAATGTCTACTATATACTCTGATATTTTATTCTCTTTTTTTTTTTTTCACATAACCTAGGACTTTTTTTTAATAAGTAGCATGCATAAGCTTCTAGTTGTTTAAGTAGAAAAAATATAATATATATCCATCTTGAGAGATGTAATGCCTGTAACTGCAAATTTTCTAGGGACAAAATCAAATACTGAGAATACGATTGCAGTTTCACAGAATAGCCTTTAAATAACAGCATGGGGCTGCGGGTCGCCTCAGTATCCATGTCCAACCCACGGGACTTAGGTTGAACATGCCTGCATTAAAGCATACCTACATTTGACCTTGGGCTGATCTATTTGTATGTCTCTGCTTCAGAGATATTTTATTAATGAAAATGATCTCTCCATGTTTTCTTGGAGTTTAACAAATCCTACCTTTTTAAAAAACACTTTTTTTTTTTGTCAGTATGAGGTTTTATTATTTGAATACTAGAGAATATTCATTTGAGTAACAAGCATTTACTGGATTTCTCCCAGACCACGGTTGTAAGTTATCTTACAAACTTTACTGTATTTTCTCTCTCTCATCTTTGCGTCTCCCAGCTGCTTATTATCCTTTACCAAGTCTGCAAGCCCTTTGGCCCCTAAACTAATTAAAAACATGAACTAAGCCATTATTCTAGTAATTATTAATGAGTTAGCAATTACTCAAAACAAACAAGCCACTCAGAAAGTTGTGTTGCATTTTCTCATCTCAGGATGAGTGTGCAAAAAATTCAATGGATGGCCAAAGTAAATAAATGTTTGGGATTTAAACTCTTAGTGAAAAATGATTACAAGTAGTACTTCATTTAAATATTTTCCATTAAGTATTTCAGCTATATGAGCAAGGTCTTCAAGTATCAGTCATCCCCAATCCCAGTACAACCATCTGCTGAGGACCTTCATTTCCCACTGTCAAATAAAATAAGAGGAAAAAAACTTACTGAGTTATCAAGTACACAGTGTTGCTCCTCTACTGGAATCAAATCTACTACTGTCCAAAAATGAGCTTCCAGACCCAAAAAGAAGGTATGTTTGGATCATTACAAGCAAATGCCACGACTTATGTGTACAACCTCCCTTTGCAATGCTAGAGCAGTGTGTTGAATTAGAAAACTGGCTGCACAGTCCTCCTTGCATAATTTAGAAAAGGTAACATAGATTTATATAAAGATGAGTAGCTCTCACATCTTCAGTAAGGACTGCAATCAATAAACCATGGATTTTAAAGAAAAAGATTATTTAATCAATTTGGAAGACTATTGTGTTTAATATATACTTTGTATACTGTCAGTTTATTGCATTTTAAGTCCTATGATTCAGACAATGAATGTCTGACTAGCTACACAAAAGAAATTCTTATTCCAATTTGGACCACAGAGATGCACCAGTGAATATCCTTTGACTTCTTTTTACAATAATGACAGATTGCTGTGTTATAAATAGCTTCAACAGCTGTTTTCTCTTTGGTGCATAATTTGAAAGCACATTATACACTTTATGTGCATTCTGTTTCCTGTAACACTAAACATCAGAAACTCAAGCTTGGTAGGAGCTGCCAACCTGAAACTAGTACTAAGTTTCCCATTGCTAAGGTAAATATTAATAGCAAATATTGTTAAAATGCAGTTGAATTAGTGACTAACAAGTTTTGTTGTGTGATATTTGAACAAAATATTGCAAAGACTATTCTCATAATAAAATCATTTAAAGTTTTCTTAACTTCTAGATGTTTTCAAAAGTTTTACAATACTATTGCATTTGCACGTCAAATGTTTACGTTGTTTGTTCATGTTACATATATCTACAAATGTATGTTAGGAAATGCTAATCAATAATTTGATATCATCAAATTATCAATAATTTTATATTATAGAATCACAGAATATCCTGACTTGGAAGAGACCCACAAGGACCACAGAGTCCAACTCCTAGCTCCACACAGGACCACCCAAAATTCAAACCCTATATCCTTGAACTCCAGTACTTAGGGCCATGCCCAGTGCCCTGTGGTGAAGAACCTTTCCCTTACAACCAACCTGACCCTCCTGTGACACAGCTCCATGCCGTTCTCTTGAGTTCTGTCGCTGTCACCTGAGAGCGGAGCTCAGTGCTGCCCCTCCCCTCCCTTCCCCTTCCCTCCTGAGGAACCATAGGCTGCCATGAGGCCTCCTCTCAGCCTCCTCTGCTCTGGGCTGAACAAACCCAGGGACTTCAGGCACATTTCATACAACTTGCTCTCCAGACTCTTCACCATCTTCACAGCCCTCCTTTGGAGGCTCTCTAATAGTTTCATGTCCTCCTCATATTGTGGTGCCCAAACCTGCACACAGTGCTTGAGGTAAGGCAACACAGCACAGAGTAGAGTAGGACAGTCACTTATCTCTGTTGGCTGACAGTGCTGGCAGGGAACAGATGTCCCTTTTGGCTGCCAGGGCCCACTGCTGACTCAGATTCAACTTGCTGTGAACCAGACCCCCTCAGATCACTTTCCACAAGGCAGCTCTCCAGCTTCTTGTATTCCAGGCTGTACATGTATTCAGGGTTTCCCTATCCCAGGTGCATAATCTGGCTCTTGTTAAACTTCACACGGTTGGTGACTGCTCAGCCCTTCAATTTGTCAAGATCTCTCTGCAAAGCCTCTCTACCGCAAAGGGAGTTGATAGCTCCTCCAATTCAAGTATCAATAATTTTGTGAGGCAATATAGCATTGTGTACATAGAATAGGCAAAATTTTCCCATTTATTTGGAAATTACTGGTTAAATATTCTTCTCCTCAGATGAGCTACTTGGGTTTAAAATTAATCAAATATAAATAAAGACAAAACAAAAAGCAACAAATTAGATGTGGATCTCTGTCTACTTTTTACTGAATAGCTCTTTTCTACATCACATCCAATTGAAAACAAGACCCTACAATTGTAATTCTTTGGGAACTGACAGATTATTACTCTGCAACAGAAACAGGATGCTGGATACAGACTGGGCTGTTGAGAGGGTGAAGTGAAAAAGAGTAACTATAAAGATAGCATCAATACCGCCATATGAAAAATTGTGCAAAATTTGTTTGAATCTCTATAGCATCTATATAATCTTTAAAAAAAAAGATTAAAAAAGAAAAAAGTCTAAAATTTTCTGTCTGAAACTGAATTTCAGTTCTGTGTACTTTCAAGAATTCTGATCCTCTGCCCTCTTACTGTTGACAGTCTCAGACTCAAGATTAAATCTAGTTATGAGGAGAACGGGAGACCTGGACTTAAAAATTCATTTGCAAGTCATTTTTTCTCCCCTTCCTTCTTTGTGAATCAATGAGACCATAAAGAGCAGGACAAGCAGTATGGTATAAAAAAGAGAAAACTAGCACGAGATCGTTGGGAAGTAGTGGAGTTTAATGCTCCCAGCATCAGTGGTCTGACATTAGCCTAGAGGACAGCATATCACCCAGGGCATAGAGGAAGGCCAAAGGAAGCTGAGACATACAGCACAAAGAGGCATTTAAAAAGGGAGCAGAGGAACAGCAATCAAGTGGTATGTCAAGTTAAGAAAACACTATCGCTAAGGTTCTTGTTTCTATTTATTTCCTTTACATGCTTAGTACATCCTTGGAATTTCCACCTGACTGAGGAAAAGAAAGACTAATGAATGTGTGCACATGGCCTTTTTAACCACAGAAACAATATTTTGTTCTTAGACTTCACATTTACATTCCTACCATCACAGAAGAAGCAGAATATTAAGTGCTTGAAGGAGCAACAAAAGCATTACCTTGATTGCAATATCATTCTCACCACTTTAATAATAGTAACAGGAAAACTCATTTGTAGAAAAGGAAGGAGAAAGGTTACTTAACTCCCACCATAACTCCCTAGCTTTAGTGATCGTGCAGACTACATCAATATTATAGACAGGAAGAACATCCTTGCTAAAAAGAGAGAACTTTACATTCTGTTGTTCACACAGAAAACACTTGCCACTTTCTTTTGGTCTCTAACTTTGAAAACTTTGAACCTTTCTGAAAACAGAAATACTATTATGCAGTTCTACTGATCAATAATCAGTCAACGCCAAAATCCTTTATAAGAATAATGTATTTAGTGTTAGCATCTCTCCAGAAATACTGCCAAGTACTTTCCATTTAACATTAGTTACGGTTAACATAAAGAATAAGAGGAAAAAAAGAACTGAGGAAGCTGAACGGAAGTGAATCCACTACCTAGTATTCTCTCAGCTCAGGAATTCTTGTGTAAAATTTTTTGTTAAAATAAGCTGCTGGTTCTACCTCTCCTTGCTATGAAGACATGACCTTTCCTTGGGCTGAATACTTTGAAAAAACAAAGTTAAGGTTTTATGCTGCAGAAATCTTAGAAAAAAATTTGAAAAGTCTTGTGAAGGCCTGCACAGGTGTAGGTGAGCACTCAGAAAAAAATAGAGATGAAACAGTTCAATTTAACACCACGCATCACTCTGGAAGTAGAATCATGCTAGTTATATTAATACGGATGTGTGAGGTGCAAAACAGTCCATTTAAATGGTATAGCCAGCATAAAATACTTATTTCTATCTATTCAAATACCTGCGTTGCATTCACTGCTTTGGCATCTTAGTCCTTTAAAAACTGTATTAAAGATGAGAAAAGAGTAATTGTCAGAAAGTATTACAAGGCAAAGAAGTAAATTGAAAACACAAATATTTTAAACAAAAATTTATAGAGGAAGTACATATGAATTGGTGAAAAACATCATAAAGAGTTAAAGTAAATTAGGATGGAAAGATCTCTAAAAGAAAGGAAACAAAGGGAGAATTTTAACACCCAAAGAGGGAAAGGAAGCTATTGAGGTACAAGTGGTATAGAATTTAGTGCAGTTTATTACTTTTTCCTGGAGAAATCCCATGAACTGACTAAAGCTGGATATAAATTATAGCTCTGATATGTGCTATTTTCAAATCCTTTTTCATGCTGTCTGGTTGCCCAGAGAGGTTGTGAAGCCTCCTTCCTTGGAGATCTTCAGAAGCCACCTGGACATGATCCTCAGCAACCTGCTCTGGGGGGCCCTGCTTGATCAGGGCTTCTATCAGATGGACCCAGAGGTCCCTTCCAACCTTAATCATTCTGACATTGTCCAAAAAACTCCCAATTAGCGATGACATTGTTAATATTTTCCTCCTTGACTACAAGAAAGCTAAGCTAAATATGTTCCCAAACAGAGTCAAACAGTATTAGGAAGTTTCAGTCACTAAGTGAAGTTACATTTTGTTTAATTTAAGGGGATAGAAGTCAAATGTTATTATGCGTGCCAGTTTACCTCAGGTTAGAAACTGAGGCTCAGAATTATAAATATGTTTTGACTATGGCAATTTTTTCCCCTTTCCACATATAATTTTTTTTCTAAATCAGACAATAGGGTTCCTGCTTGAAGAGCAATTATAAGATTACTATTTTGGTGATCTGCATCTCCTGTGATCTTTAAATGAACAGAGACAAACATGAATCATCTTGGATGGAGTTCAAAAACATGCAGGAAGGGTTTCAACACTGTTGTCCTGTTCATCTAGTCTCTGCAATGGAATTAAGAGCAAGCATATAAGCAGGAAATTAAAACTGCATAGAAGGATTAACCTGAGCAAGAACTCCAAGAGAACACCTTGCATCTGATAATCCTGGCAAAGGGCAATAAGAATTGAAAAAAGAGAGGAGTATTATCTCCATATTTCTGCTGAGAGATTTTTCCATTAGCTACACCCACACACACAGACCTAAGTTTTCTGAATGAAAAGTATTGCTCATTTACAGCTAATTAAGCTTCTGATGTCTTAATCCCTCCTTCTCAAATCTTCCTACCAAACTGGCAGATCATGCTCAGTATCTGTAACTTGTGTAACCTAAACTCCACCCATGTCCTTTGATATTCTACCCACAGGAAGGAAAGGATTTTTTCTGCTTGTGAGTTTACATAACTACTGTGGAACTATAATGGCTACAATTATTGAAAAACTATAATTACTGAAAAATTCTGTCAGCACTCCTCTATGTGTTGAGGCTCATATGGACTAAGAAGTCAATTGGCTACTCCAATTAAGATTTTATAACGGGAGAATTCACACATTCCTCTTGGCTTTTAAACTTTCAGAAAACATTAATGTGAAGAAATTCTGGAAAGTTATGGATTTTTTTTGTGCTGATTTCTTAAAAGCAACTGCTTTTCTATCAGACAAGTTAAAAACTCTTCTCCCTTTCTTTACTGGATTTGGTCATGTCTTTTTGCACAATACCTCTATATGCTTGAAGAATGCTTTTTCTATGTTTTACGTACTATCGATTGTCTATCAAGCCACAGTCAGGCAGAATACTTTCTAACAAGTTATAGTGGTCAACGTGAGCACCTGAAGTCTTTAGAGGGTCCGGTTTTGAAACAACCCAAGCAAGATGGGAGATTCTCATGCGTCGAAGCACAAATACATGCTAGCTCAAAAAAGTGTTTACTAAAGAAATCTCCATATACCTCAGAAAATATATGACATTGAAACTTAACTCCCAGAGCCTTACATCTGCCCAATAATCAGGATACAGAAGCTTTGACATAAATTGTATACTAATGGAATAAGAAATATTTCAATTAAAATGATATAAAAAACTAGATATTAAAAGGGGCTTCTGCATCAAAAAAAAAAAAGAAAGAAAGAAAGAAATCACTACAGTAACCCACTTACTAATAATCTGAGGAAATAAAACAAATTATCACTCCAATATGGTAAATAACAGCCTCATTCCACACCTTATATACAACACTTTCTCAGTAAGTGTTAATATATATTTTTTAAGGTAAAAAAATATCAATCCTACTACATTAATGAATTGCTCATGAACTTTTAATGGGCACTTTCTGTTCTTTTTCTGCCTTGGGGACACTACTTTTCCATGTCAAATTAGTAATTCAGAAAACTTTTGCATTTAGATTTATTGATGAGTATCAGAAATATATGCTATATGTTATAATGTGTCTACTTTTGACAGTGTGATCTAAAGACACGCTGATCTCTCCAATTTTTGCTTTTAGACAGTGTAGAAACTGAAATCTTAATCTCTGCATTCAAGTCTACACTTTTGGGAGAAATTCCCTTATTTCAGAATGTTTAATTTCTTCTCAACATTCAGAAGCCTTCTTTACAAATTTTTCTCTTAAATCATGAAAGTACTCAAAATAGTTCTATGCAAGTAACTCTTAGTCTACAGCTTGTTTATTCATATGTGACAGAAAAGTTAGGATGACCTGAAGATAAATCCTGTAGTGTTTTCTGTGTGTGTGTGTGTGTGTGTGTGTGGTGTTGTTTGTGTTGTTAGATTGTGTTCAGCCAAGAGAATGCTTGCTGTGCAAAAGCTGACAGTGCTAAAAGCCCAAATTATTTTGCTTAAAATAAACTGATCAATCAAGTCACTGACTAAATTGTTAATTGAAAGTATACATGAAAAGAATATTTTCCTTTTTCTAAGACAGCAAATCTTAAAGTGAGTGAACATAGATTTGGTTTTGGTACTGATTTGCTGACAGTTCCTTCTGCAGTTCATCAAGCTTCCTGAGCAGATGTAAGAATTGTGTGCCTAAATAGCTCAATGTTTTTGAAGGAAAGGTGCTTAACACACATTTCATAACTCCATCAGTCTTACAAATACTCTGTAATATTTGATGCATAGAACAGCAAAAAACGATATGCAAATGTAGTTCCACTGAAAGACAAGGAGCCAAGAAATATCTCCTCCAACACGTTTGCAAGTAAATCCAAATTAGATATGAATTGCTTTATTTTTCATGTTGCATTTTTGAAGAAATGTGAAAGAATTATTCTGTGCTAATGCAGTGTATTTTATACAGCTGTCTATAGCTACACAAACAGCTGAAATTAGTGTTGTACTTGTGAAAGAAATACCGTTTAAAATGTAGGATGATTAACTCATGGAATTCTTCTGGTCACAGTAGAAACAAAGCCTTAGAGTTTTTATTTCAATACGTTCTGTCTTTATTAGGGCAATATCTGAGATAACATGAGAGTTAAGATCAATTTTGGGTGGCTTAAATCATATGTTTTTCATAGACTATGCTTGTACATAACAGTTCCACTCTTCCGCATGGAACTGAACAAATGAATTCTTCCCTCCCCCCCAGGTTTTCTTCCTGTATAAGGAAACCGTTTAGCAGATGCTTACTATTTATTAAGTTCAGAGCAGAATGCCAACCCCAGCACACCAAGACAAGTTGAAAAATGATTAACTGCCCACTTAAGATAGGAATTAACTTCTACTCAAGTCAACATTTCAATTAAAGATATACGCATATATCAAAGATATATACAGAGGTACTGAATAAAGACGCCTTACTGTTCAACTCTGACAACGAAGATTACAAGGAGGCACTGGTTAAACCAAGAGGACCGCAGACTAGTGAAATCCACATCTGTGTGCAAGGATGATAATTACATCATGGATTCATGTCATAGAATCACTTAGGTTAGAAAGAACCTTAAAGACCATCCAGTTCCAAGTCCCTGTCACAGACAGGTTTCTCACCCACTAGATCAGGCTGCCCTGGGCCCCATTCGACCCTGCCTCGAATGTCTCTAGGCATGGGGCATGCACAGCTTCTTTGGGCAACCTGTACCAGTGCCTCACCACCCTCTGAGTGAAAAATGTTTTCCTCACATCTAAACTAAATCTCTCCTATTACAGTTTAGAACTGTTTCCCCTTGCACTATCACTATCTGCATTCAAGTGATACACAAAGTATTTCGAATGTCTTCTCCTAGATGTGCAAGTGATTTCTTGCCTGATTATCTACACAAGCACGCTTTAGACTCAAGCTTACATCTTTTTAAAGTACATCAGGAAAATATTTTCCTTCAAAGCTGTATTACAGCTAACATTAGAAATTGTGAACATAAACATAGAATACATATCTATATCTGGTACTCAAAAATATCTATAACAATTTTGCAAGTGAATGCTTCTTTGCATGTAGAAGAAAAAAGAGAACAAGTTTGTATGTCTTTACTTGGAGATAAACCATTAAAAAAAAGAGCAAAAATTAAACAGAAGGATAAATATTGAGGCTAAAATTTCATACAACATCATTACACATCAAAGAATCTTTAAATAAATATATACATCAGATATAGAACACCTTTAAGTCATAGAATCATTGTATCCTTAGAGTTGGAAAGGTCATCTAGCCCAACCCCCTGCAATGAATAGGGACATCCACAGCAAGATCAGGCTGCCAAGTGCCTAATCCAGCCTCACCTTGAAAGTCTCCAGGGCATCTACCACATCTCCAGGAAACCTGTTCCAGTACCTCATCACTCTCACTGCAAAATACTTTTTCCTTATATATAACATAAATATACCCTTTTTAAGTTTGAAACCATTTCCCCTTATTCTATCACCACAGACCCTGCTGAAGAGTCTGTCCCCTTTTTTCCTGTAGCTCCCCTTTAGATACAGAAAGGCCACTATCAGGTCACCTCGCAGCCTTCTCTTCTCCAGGCAGAATAGCCCCAGCTCTCTCAACCTATCCTCACATGAGAGGTGTTCAATCCCTTGGACCATGTTTGTGGCCCTCCTCTAAACTCGCTCCAACAGGTCTACATCTGTCCTGTACTGAGGACTCCTCATCTGGATGCAGTACTCCAGGTGAGGCCTCACCAGTGCAGAGTAGGGGAGCAGGATCACCTCCCTTGTCCTGCTGGCCATGCTTCTTTTGATGCAACCCAGGATACGGTTGGCTTTCCAAGCTGCAAGGACGCATTGCTGGCTTACATCCAGCTTCCCATCCACCATTACCTCCAGGTCCTTTTCGGCAGGGCTCTGCTCAATTCCGTCATAACCCAGCTTGTATTAACAGTGGATGTTGCCTTGACTCATATGCAAGACCTTGCACTCGGATCTGTTGAACTCACGTTATTTTCTTGAATTATCAACTAATGTGCAAAGCAAGTGCTGGAGAAAACATGCAGTTGTTGGAATTTGGTACATATAGCTTTCCCTGCCTTCATTGTAAGTGGCTGAAATTACTGTATTTTCAGATCCAGTTGTTACATTTGCCTTGTAATTGTATCACAGACCAAGTCCTTTCAATTACAGTTCCTCATTCTCACCTCTATCACATCTTTCCTATTGTTTCAGTTAAATCAAATGACTGGCCCGTGATTCATGTGCCTGGACTCACAATGATTTAGCAGACATCTCTGACAGGAGAAGAAAGAATAGGTACACACAGGGGCAGAGGATCAACTACAATGCAGTAAATTAAACTCTACGTATAATTCTTACCACGTAACATCCTAACTAATACACAGGGACTGAAAGAACAACTCAAAGAAAAGCTAACTTCACTGGGTCCAGGATTTTTCCCAGTATTTTCACCTTAGCTCACAAGTGACACATGAACATATTTTCAGCATCTGGATTTGTCTAAGTACTAATGCCTAGTTCTACCTAATCTCTCTTACCTCTTTGTTTACTTTGTAGAATATTTTTAAGTGTACATCTTACATACTTATGCAGGACCATTGAAAATGTCATTTTTTACGATTGCAAATAGGCTACCTCCCCATTCTTCAAGCTTACTGATAACACTTTCTCTATGCAAGACTGATATTTACCAATTAAGCCAAGTATTTTTGTCTGCCAAATTATCGTGTATGAGATAATAACTGATCTTACCTCTCCATTCTCCAGAGGATGGATTTTAGAATAATAAGAGGTGCATATAACTTCATCATCTTTTACATAGGACGGAGTTCCAGGACGGGGATGAATGTTGTAGCGTGTCAGGCACTCACTATCTGTAATAGCATAATACTGCCATGGCTGATAGTCTACACCATCCAGAGAACGCTCTAATATCCAATTCCCAGGTCGAGGTGAATTAGCTGCTTTCACAATAACATATGCAATCTGGAAAATCTGAGAAAATAGAAAGTGTTAAAATATATGTATAGATGTAATTAAAAACTTACACAAATTTCTTAATACCTATCAAACTAAAAAAAGGAAATATAATAATGTTCACTGGTTTGTTGTTGTTTTTTTTTTTCCCTAAAAAATGCAATATGGTCTCAAATTCCATTGAAAATATTTAACTACAGAAGTAAACTCTCCATTACATTTTCTGGAAAAAGATTTATTGAATTAGGAAAGGATAAACTTTGCAAATAGAATTTCAAAGCACTTTAAATATAATGTAACTTAGTAAGTAATTGCTAAGCTGCAGTTCCAACCATATGGTTGCAAAGCTTATGTTCACATGCTTACAATTTGAATAAATGATTTTGTTTCTGTTTGTGTATTTATACACATATACTTCCTACAATGTTTGAGAGGTACCAAACTGTGTTGCAATTTTATTGCTCTTAAGTAAAAACATAGGTTTAAGCCACTGAAAAGTAATCACATCTGACTGAAATCATTCTATTAAACATTCTTATTTATATCACATGACTCAGCACAGTAGCTATAAATTCTATAGGTAGAGATGCATTAAATATCACTATAAACAGAATGCAGGCATGTAGTCAGTGCTCATTATGGTCCATTTCACACACCTTTTCAATTGATTTATCTAGCTTTATTTCTATTCACAGGTTCTCTGGAATGCAAGGCAATACATTTTAAATTCCAGAAAGATGTACGTTAGTGACACAGTATTCTTTTATTTTAGCCAAGTAACAACTAGATGTTACTGAAGTAAAATTGAAGGTAAGGAGAGGAAGCAACTATTTCCATTAGAACAACAGAAAATACATCATATTTATATTTCTAAGATGCAGCTCTGTGAGTCTGTATAAGAGGACGCCATAATGCATCATGGAAATAACAGTGTTGATATAATACTTAATATTTTAATACTTAATATTCTATGCGTTAGAGAATGTTTTGATGTTGTTGAGCTCATACTTAATATTCTATGCGTTAGAGAATGTTTTGATGTTGTTGAGCTCAGGGCTGGAAATGTTAAGGTTGAATCTGTGTTGGTAAGAATCAGGGCCAACAAGGTGGACATACTGATGGGGGTCTGTTATAGACCGCCTAACCAGCATGAAGAGATGGATGAGGCATTCTATGAGCAGCTGGCAGAAGCTGTGCAACCACCAGCCCTTGTCCTCCTGGGAGACATCAACTTCTCTGATATATGTTAGAAATAAAATCCAGCACAGAGAAAGCAGTTTAGGAGGTTTCCAGAGTCTATGGAAGATACCTTTCTGACGCAGTTGTTCAGAGAGCCTACCAGGGGAGGTGCCCTGTGGGACCTGCTGTTCACAAACAGGGGAGGACTATTGGGATACGTGGAGGTCAGGAGCTGTCTTGGACAAAGCAACCACAAAATGGTGGACTTCTCAATTCTTGGTGAAGTCAGGAGGAGGCTAGCAAAACAGCTACCTTGGACTTCTGGAGAGTGGACTTGGAACTGCTCAGGATATTGGTAGGGAGGGTTCCCTTACTCTTCAGGACTGAATCCCAAAGGGGTCCAGGATTGCTGGTTGCTCCCCAAGAGCAAAACTCCTTGCTAGGGCTTCTATAATGGAGGATTTGCACTTTAGGACATGGTTGACAATAAACTTTTAATCTTAGGTGTGCAGACATTGTTTCTTATATGAAAGCTCTAAAATTTCCAAAGCCACACAAAAGATTCCTTGTTAAATGTTTTTTGGCTACAAGTAATATTTAGCTCTTCAAACTTCTCAGATACTTTGGCTCAGTGAAGCCAAGCAGCATAACTGACAGGAAGTTTTTTGTTTGTGCGCTTTGATATCCTAGGCTATGTAGGAGAGTGAAATTCTTACAACTTGTTTTCAAATTAGAGCTCTATTTTAGTAACTTGTATATTCTGGCATGAAGTCTCATTTCTTACTTTCTTAGATATACTATCTGATTGTAATTTATATAGTATCTTTTCTTCAATTATTTCTCTCATAATTCTTATATGAAACTGCAACAAAATTTTAAAAAGCAGTGGAAAGGAAACAGCAAAGTGCAGGTCACAGTGAAGTGGACATTTTTCTTTATCTAAGCCTGACAAGGAAAAAAGCTCATTAATTTAAGTAAAACAGTATACATGAAGGGTTGTTTTTAACCACTACTGTTACAGTTTTTGGTCTGATTCAGAACACTTTTACTGTCTCAACCTCTCAGAATTCTTGTAGCGATTTCTGCTATCTACAGCCCACTGATTTGTGGTATTCTCTTTTATCTTCATGTCTTATGAAGAAATGAAAGAGAAAAGCTGTCTTGTATAAAACAAAATGATGTCTTGGGCAGAGAAACAGAGCTGGAATTGAATATCAGATTTGTAAAATGTTGGTATACTTTAAAACACTGGCATACTTTTAATGCTATTTGCGGTTAAGGAAGGATGAGCAAACATCAGAAGCACGCACTGGATTATATTCTTAACCTTTTTCACTTAATACTGAGTTGAAGAAAGAATAGGAAGCAAATTCACACTTCTTTGAAGCCTTTTCTTGGGGGGAACAGGCAGAACTTCTAGACATTTAGCCAAAATCAAGACCACAGTTGTCTCAGCTTAAAGTCAGAGCTATACTCACTACTACCCACTCAGCACAAGTCCATGCTTTAATGTGCTTTCTAAAACAAACTGACAAAAAAAACTAGCGAAGATAAACGGACTAAAATTCATTACAATAAATGATGGTTCTTATAGCAAGTCTATGCCATGAATGAAATAAATGGAGAACTCTCTTTTGACAGGTACATGAGTAACTCTTCATTTATTGTGGAACTGATGAGCAAAAACATGTTTTGTTTATTATAATACAGTCAGCTTGGGCTTAGTAGCATGAGAATACTAATACGAGAAAAGTCTAATGTATCACTGAGCTTTGCTGTTTGTTTTCACAATTAAGAAAAAGTGAAACTGCTCTGCTTTCTGAAACCAAATTTCTTAGTAAATAGTAATACTGAGTTTCTATTCCCACAAAGTAATTCATGGAGGATGTACAGTTTACTTTTTAAATAGCATCCGTAAGAAGACACTTGTCAAATAACCTAACAACTGTACAATCTTAGAGCACATCTGGCTTTGTACAAGTCCAGTAATCTGAAGATCAAAGTCCGTTGATACAAATGTGATAATGGAGCAATACCAAGCTGCCTGGTGGCAGTAATAGTCCATTAATGCAGCTGCCAAAGTACAGCTGGTGCTTTTTTTTTTTTTCTACTTACTCTGCTTGCATGACCATAGTGTAATTACGAGAGTGGGAGGGAAACAGTCTAAATAGTCCTTTGAGGTATTATCAAATAATAGACAACATCGTCCTTAAGAAGAAAAACAGAATGAGTCTTGAGTCTCATTTTTGGTTGTAAATGTCTCAGCAGTGAGATCTAGAGAGCACAAATTGTGAAGTACAGTTCCATAAGTTATAGCACCGTATCTTCTTATGAATGCCTCATAAGACATAGAAAAGTGCATCCTGCTACACCAGGTAATTTGCTACACTAACATTATTCAGATAAAGCTGATGTGAATCATTAATCTGCCTAGGGTTAGCTAGTGAAGCAGGAAATCTCATTGTGCCTGACTCCCACCTGCACAAATATTTTAAAAACTAGATCCTTCAGCTAGAAACTGTTCATGCAGGTCAGAAAAACATCAGAAAAATAATAAAGTACCATTCAATTCTATAAAAGATTTTCAGTATTTCCATTTCATTCTTTCAAACAGAGGAAAGTAATACCTTTAAGTGGAATCTTCCATTAGCAATATGGTGTAAAATGTGTCTACCTCTTTACCATATATGCTTGAATATTATTACAGTTCAGAGGTCAAGAAAATATTATATTCTTTATTGAGAAGTGTACAGAATTTGGGCAAGGGTTTGTTTCCTCATAGGGTGTCATAAGTAACTGACAAAATCTGTGGCCCTAAACATCTATAGGTTTATTTAATCTGTCATTTACAAATGCTGTTAGGGATGACAAAGCACTGCGAATACCTGTTGTCCCAGTATGAAATCCATCTAGACATCTCAACCAAAACAGCTCTTTTGGAATATCTTGCAGACTAACAAGAGTTATTGGCTACAGGGTGGTACAACTCATGTACTCTTTCCCACACATCTCTCAATATTTGGATTGTGTCTAACTTAATACTGGATGATTTAAAGGGATTGTATAAGAGGGTGAGACTTACAATGTAATGTTTGGGGAGGGACCAGAGGTGGGGGAAGGGTGAAAACATGGTAGTTGAGAGAGGAATAAGTGCAAGACAGAAGTAAAAGAAGATAAAAATAACTATTTAATGTGAATAGCTATCTGTCTCTCTCCTCTGCCTTGTGGCAGTCTGAACATGAAGACACAGAGCCACAACAGCCTTGCTTTTGGCAGGCTACCCAGTTAAATACTACCCAGCACAACCAGCAGTCAAGCATCACAACTGTTACACAGGTATCATACGTCTCAAGTTAGCTATTATATTTGCCTAGTTTTTCATTTTGTAATAGCCTCTCCTTCTACAGGCTTAAGGTGGGAAATACAAACAAAATGCAACTACTTCTGCTAATGAGCTGAAGTGAAGGCTTTATGAATTTGAGCAACAGCTCTTGTTTTTAAATGACAGCATCAATTCCTTCTGATTCTATATGGTCAGTCATACTTCAGTTTGCTGCTATGGATTATTGCTTTGATGTGGTTTTTTTAAATTATTTGTAACAGAGTAGACAGTTTTGCTGCAATTATCATCAAATGACTGGCTATTTACAAATAACTCTAACTTTCTTATCTTAGCCTAGCATCCAACTCTGAGAGAAAGCCTAATTTAGAAGTGGAGTGGCTCTATAGATTGCTCAGACTACCATCCCTCATTCACTTCTTTCTATCACTGTCCTGAAAGACAATGTTGGTTTCAAATATTCCGCTCATAGTCAGAAATACTGTAATTGAAAGCGTTGGCATAGCAGGATAAAAAGATGCTTAGCAGGATATAGCTAATACCAATTTAGAGAGCTGAGAGGCTCCGTGCCATGATGCAGTTTGCCTTCTAATGACAGTGTCTCTCCTGTTCATCTGAGCTGCTTCCAACAGAAACATTACTACCAGATGGGGAATTTGGGCAGAAAGATGCATACACCTAAGGCCATGGATGTCTTTTTTTCCCCTTAATGTTACAAACAGTTCTAGTTACTATCTTGCAGGGCATCATCTGTCCCAGAAAAAAAAAAAAAACAAAAATAAAAAAACACATAACTAAGAATGTCATGCAAAAAGACAGGATGACAGCACCTTGTGGGAAAAACTGAGGACCCTAGCACACCATACCATATCTTCTAAAGCAAAAAAGGAGGGCCATCTCCAAAGAAAACTCAGCTTTAGAAATTTACTCATTTTCTCACTGGAGAAAAACTGAGTCAATCACATTCAGTTAATACCTCCAAAACTGTTGCTTTCAACATCCATTTTAAAACAGTTTAAAAATTCCTCTTCTTTGAGCAATCTTGGCTTTCTCCTTCCCCTTTATAATATAACTGCTAGAGAGGCTCAGGTTCCTTTAAAATTATGTTCTTCTTGAGAAAAATCAGTCCTTTTTATTAATACCTCACCACTTTTGCTTGTAAGTAAATGACGATTGTAATATATTTTAAAAACAAATGCTATTAGAACAGTGCACTTTATAAAATGTCAAACTGTAATGCTCTCAAGTTGTCCAGCAATTGAACATCTGAGATATATTAAGCCAAACAGGAGTCAGTACCTGTAAAGCTGCTGGCAACATCAGCTTTGTTCTTTGTAATTTTCTCTGTTGGTTTTCTCCATTACTCATTATTCAGCTGTTTATGAAGGCCTGAAAAAAAAATCTGCTTTCTGTCGACCATATTTTCTGCTCATCATTGAGCTACTGCATGCCAGAACTGAAGGCTAAAATCAGCCATTTCTTTTCACAGTGCTTTTAAATAGCAGCAGAAAGCAATTCCCTTTTACTTCATTTCCTAAGGCTAATCACTTATTTCCATAGAGAGACACAATGGTGAAGAAAGGAAAATTGATGGAAATGGCAAGATTCAAACTTTTAGTCCTCAAACCTAAACAACAGAAGGGAAGGGCAGAAAAGATTATTCTTCTACTTTGATGCTAAAACACTTCACCTTTTATTTTTTTAATTGCTACAAGAACCGATGATTTGCCTGCGTCCAGTAGTGAAATGAGTATCACAGGTAAAAAAGTATTCTTGTTTCCTTCAATGAGCTTTTCATACAGTGTTCTCTTATTAGCTGCATTTCACAGTGACTCGAGTGTTTTTGTTTTTTTTTTGTTCTACTAGCCTGACAAAGATCTATTACCACCAATTCTTAGACCATTTCAAAGTCCAGCAAAGAATAAACCTTGACAGCTAAACAGCTAAAATCTATTGTTAATTTCCTAACTGTCATGGTTTTGTGATTTTCGGTTATTGGTATTCTACATCATAACATCATGTAGTGGATGTACCTGGTTCTCAGAAGAGAAGGACTACTACAGTCCCCATGGCACTTTGCTCCTTTGTTACCATTTTCCAGCCGGAGGGAAAAGATAAAAGCTCGCAGTATAAAAACTTGCAGATCACGAGACCTCATCTCTTTCCCGCCGTCTCTCGTCTTGGCAGCGCCTTGCTCTCCAGCCATCTTACTGTCGGTAGTAGAGTAAGGCCTACCTTGATTTTGGGACATTCTCTCTCTCTGTATTGGATTTATCAGCTTAAATTGTAATTATATTGTATTATAGTGTGTTGTTTTGCATTCCGATATTTTATTTAGTAAATCAGTTTGTTTCTCCTCAGATTGTTGCCGCTGTTCTTTGCTCTCAGGGCCATCTCCTTACCCTTTTCCCTTTTCTGGGGCGTGGGCCCGTGGATCCCCTGTCCCCTTCGTCACGGAACTGGGCCGAACGCCCATAAACCATTGACAATAACCAGTCTCAAATACATCAAATCTTTATGTATTTACTATAATATTTAATATCTTAATATTTCAATATTAGTTTTGCTATCAATAAAACAACTAATGTTGTATTCTTGTATCTAAGAATGTGCTTTTCCTAGAGAACCCTTAATTTTACTATGAAAGTTTTCAGATTTTTTTTTTATACAATAGATAGTTTGCACAGCACTAATTTTATGGATGTGAAATTAAAGATCTGTTATGATTTCTGTACTTTTCTGCACAATGCTAAGTAGTACACAATACCAGTTTTTTAGTGAGGCAACATCTCTTACCCGCTTTTAGGAGGGGGATATTAACATCTGAAACTGCTGTCACACTAGTACATAGCAATTTCTGCATTACTGATGTTTAAACTTTTAAAGCTTCCAAGCTTTAGAGTTGGGAAGGAGTGTTGATCTGCCAGATGGTAGAAAGGCACTACAGAGGGACCTGGACAGACTGGATTGATGGGCCAAGGTAAACTGTATGAGTTTCAACAGGGCCAAGTGTCGGGTCCTGCATTTTGGTCACAACAACCCCAGGCAACCCTACAGGCTTGGGTAGAAGTGGCTGGAAAGCTGACTGACGGAAAGGGACCTTGGTGTGCTGATGGACAGTTGCCTGAATATGAGCCAGCAGTGTGCCCAGGTGGCCAAGGAGGCCAATGGCATCCTGGCTTGTATCAGGAATGGTGTGGTGAGCACGACTAGGGAAGTAATCCTGCCCCTGTACTTGGTGCTGGTGAGTACCTCAAGTACTGTGTTCAGTTTTGGGCGCCTCAATACAGAAAGGACATTGAGGTGCTGGAGCAGGTCCAAAGAAGGGCAGCAAGGCTTGTGAAGGGCTTAGAGAATATGCCCTATGAGGAGAGACTAAAGGAACTGGGGCTGTTTAGTCTGGGGAGGAGGAAGCTGAGGATGGGAGAGCTTATTGCTGTCTTCAAATACCTGGAAGGTGATTACAGTGACAGCGTGGTTGGTCTCTTCTCACTGGTGACAGGACAAGGGGGAATGGCCTCAAGCTGTGCCAGGGGAGGTTTAGGTTGGATATAAGGAAAAACTTCTTTACAGAAAGGCTTGTTAACCACTGGAATAGGCTCTCCAGGGAAGTGGCTGAGTCACTATCCCCAGACGTGTTTAAAAGCCATTTGGATGTGGTGCTCAGGGACATGATTTAGTAGTGGGTTGTTAGAGTTAGGGTAGTATGGTTAGGTTGCAGTTGGACTTGATGACCTTGAAGGTCTTTTCCAACCTGAGTAATTCTATGATTCCCTGCTGAAATTGTAGCAAGGCTGGTACTTCGAGAGGTCTCTGGCAAACAACATGCTAATATATGATAACAGGCATCATCTTGAGGGCCTAGGGTATTGATTGTAAGTACTTTGAACTTAGATCATTAATCCAAGTACGAAATAGGCATATAATAATTTATACCCATTCCCTTAACAAGGTAAAATCTTCTGTCCATCTCAGATTAGAAATATTGTACACTACAAACTTCTTGAAAAATGGGAACATGAATTAAGCAGTGACTTAAACTTCATATCAAAAATAGTGACGTCCCAAAAGCTTAAAATATTTTAGAAAACTATATTTTATTTGATTTTTTTCCACTTTATATTCTATGTTTCCTTTATTTAATTAAAAATCTCAGTGGTTAAAAAGATTTAAATTCTGGCAGCATTGCATAGAATCATAGAATGGCCTGGGTTGAAAGGACCTCAAAAATCATCTAGTTTCTAACCCCCTGCCATGGGCAGGCTCACCAACCACTAGACCAGGCTGCCCAGAGCCACATCTAGCTTTGCCTTGAAAGTTCAGTAAACTCTGGAAACATCAAATACTTGCACAGATAAAGAAGTAAACTGAAAGGAAATGAGATTATAGCTCTGATGCCCTGATCAAAGTGTATCCAAGTTCAGTTTTCACTTTTGCTTTTAGTTCTTAACATATATACATATACACATACACACGTATACCCTGATATCTGCTTTAGATATGGATACGTTGCTGTTTGGCAGAGCATGGCAATATATGAAACATGCGAAGTGAATAGTTTCAGGATTGTAAAAAATCTCCTTGTACAATAATAATTTATTAATGATATTTAGACAAAACAATATTTTAGGACATAAAACCAAGAGAATTGTTTATCTTCAACATGAAGTGATAAATTCTGTGTAAGTACAGAACAAATCTCAATTCTGCCATGCTGGAAAGATCCAGTACATACCCTTCTCTAATTCTGTTCAGTCACTTATTCCACATTAGTCCAAATCAAACAAATACATAAATTGACTGCTTTTACTGACTACCTAAACTACGCCACTGATATGTGAGCCTTTAAGTGCTTCTACACAGCACGTACCCTGCTGCACATAGACTTCACACTGAAGAGAGAAAATAATTTTGCCATGAATAGATTTTTTTTTTTTAACATGGTAAAAGGAATACATTTAGATTTGTGTTCATTGTTCAGTGAAGAAGGAATGACTATGCAGGCCCAAGACCTATTTAAGCATCTCCATTATTATCGTTATTAATTTTTCTTAGGAATTTTAGACCCACCAATAAATCAAGACCATTGCGTACATGAGGAAAAACTACTGGCAAGTCAAATTCAATGCTCTTGAGCAAGTTCTGACCTAATGTGCACATTAAATGCAGCAGTATTTTTCCCCTCTGCCCTATGCCAATATCTGAACAAATACTTCTACAATCTACTAGGTGAATCAAAGGGCAATGAAAACAAACTTTAGCATATTTCATCAAATCATTATACCAATATTAGCACAAAGCTTTTAAGTACAACATAGCACTTGTACGACAAAGTGCCAGGAGTTAGATCTACTCCCCAAGATCTTAACTCTCACACAGAAAACAGACCAAAAATAAGAAAGGTTGTGAATTTCCTAATTTAACACTTACTCAGCGTCCCTCCTTTTACCACAGTTCTCATCAGGTGTAACAAAAAATCTTGCCCATCTTGCAAAACAGACTTTATATTTTAATAACTCTGAAAACAGGTGGGCAAAACAGCAGCACTATTTGATGACAATCACTATAGGCTGCAAAACTCATCTTTTAAGTTTAGCTTTTAAAAAATTCATTGTGAACTTTCACTAATAACATATTTCTCCAGTAAACAGCACAATTTGTTCAAGACTGAGTCTCCTATGATCCTGTCATATATTGTGTCACCAGTCCCCCAGACCCTGACTTTATTTAGTATCAAAATCACCAATAGTACAAAACCCCACATTCATGACAGAATATACATGAACCACTCAGGATTTAAACATTATAACAATGTTTAAGAACTACATCTTGAAACTCTTTGCCCAATAGATGAAAAGATGAACAGCTCTCCCGGTAACAGCAGAAGTTACACAGAAAACAACATTTGTATATTTATTGTAGTCACCTAAGGAGAAGGTGAGGCAAGTAATCTCAAAGAAAAAACAAATTCTTGAACTTTCTAAATATGTTTGTTAGTGTGTATTATGATGTGAAGCTGAAAGGAATTGCTTACTCAATAATCTTTCTGACCAACAACAAAAAAATAAAGTTAGAATCTGATTTAGTGAGGAGCATTAGAAAAAAAAAAATGGGCAAAATAATCCCGTGGAGATTGATTGATAAAACTACTCAGCCTAGACAGCAGCACTGTATTTGTGGTGAGAAATCAGAGGTGATTTTTCGGGACTAAAATGGCTTCTTAAAATTTCAGAACATGCTGAAAAGTACTCCTTCCAAATATTACTGCATTACCCAGGAAAAACTTTCTTTTTTTTCTCTGCAGGAGAGTCAGCTGGCAGTACTTTACAAACACTTGTTTATTAGAACATCTGAAAGCTGAATGCAGCAGATCCTACTGAGTGACAGCTGGCACAACTATGCACACATGACACTTAGCTAAGGACAAAGGTCACTCATTTTTATTTAGACTTTTGCCTTAAGTGATGTGAATATGTAAAAATATTTATTCTGTGACAATAACTGAAGCCTCAATGGCATCTGTCACTGGAGTCACACACTGTTAGAGCATGTACTGTGTTGAGTGTGTTCTCTGCTTCCCAAAAAGCCTGGTGGAAAGTGACACAATGTAAAGTACACTTGCAAACTTGTATAAACCAGGTAGTTATTAAAAACATTCACTGTGATGTCAAAATATCTACTGCAGGCCTGTTTGTTTTCACAGTTATTAATAATTATGTTTTCTAGGTAAGTTTACAAGAAATAATTACTGATATTTATGCATTTTTTCCTTCTTTTTTATTTACTGTTTTGTTTGTTGTTGTTTTTTTCAAAATATTTCATCATAAACTATCTTACAATTCATTAGCTTCACTTTGGTTAAAAAGAATACCTGGAGGGTAAAGTACACTTCATCCTATGATCATTGCATTACCAACTAATTATGGGACTAAAGAAATGAAAGGAGTTACTAGAAAAAAAATCAATCAGATTTACAGCTAACATGGAACTACATGCATAAAAATTGGCTAGGGACTTTAATAAAATAGAACAGATATCATTCTTTTGCATTGGTTTCACATTCTCATTTTCATAGTTTTAGCTGCATCTTTTGTTTAGGACTCTCACTTCAACTGTCCATTACCACTTAGGTATGACTGAGCCAGAGAACTGGGCTTATGACTTTGTTGTTGTTGCTGCTGAGAAGAGTAATTAAATGCTTTGTATCCTCAAACATTTACATTACTTTAAAATAGAATGATTCATGTGCCAGAAACACCAAAAGCAAATGTTAAATGTGGGATTACAACTCCATTTTGCAGGCATGGACTGTAACTCATCATTCCTAAATCTCACAGATCAGTGTTTTATACTTCCGAGCTTTATCATCAGCTGAAGCCAGCAGAGTGCCAGCTACTCCAGCAAGAGGCAGGACTGCTTTCGCACTACCTCCAGAAATTTGTGCTTGGCCCTCCCTCCCACTGGCATAAAATTCTCACAGAAGGAGCAAAACTAGAAAATTAATCTGGCAGAAATCCAACCCCCCCCCCCCCTACACACACACACTCAAAAAAGTAAAGCAAAAAAATCACATAAGACAAGACTAGTTTTCAGTATCAAGATACTGATCTGGTTCAGTGCCTAGTGCCAGACCAAGGGAGATAGGAACGGTTAATCTGTTTAGAGAGAGATGAATGAGAAATCATAACCATGAAACTGCGGTATTGTTGTCTGAACAGGCTTTGCTTCTGTTTACGCTTCTTTCCTTAGAGAAATATTTTTTGAGAAGATGTACGAAACAGACTAACTTTTGTTGGTGAGAAGTCAAAACTTAGACCAATTTTCATTTCCATTAAATTACATTTTGGCTTGGGGACATTTAAAGCACATAACTGTAGTGAAAGAGAAAGAGAAAATACTAACTGAAAACCTAAGCAAAATCTTTGGATGCATACACAAATTCAACACAGAAACAAGAACTGCTACTTAATTTTCCTAATCTGGAGAGAGTATGCTTCCAATTTAAAACCACTGTCCTGTCTCCATCTTTCTTGTAACCACCCTTTATAAAATAAAATGTAATTAACCTTATGTTTATTCCTTTAGCTATTCTGATACTTGATATCAGAAGTCCTTAATAGAAAGTTAGCTATAACTCCATTCTACATCCCAGAAAACATATATGATCTTTGACAGCAGAGAACAAAGATCTCCTAGTCATACACATATTCCCTATACCATTGCATATAGGATGTATACACAATGTGTAAAGGCTACTTTAATCTGGGTGTATTGCACTACATGGTCTGATTCCTCAGCCACTAAGCTTTGTGGGCTTAGTTAAAATAAAAAACAATCTTGTATTAAATGATCTGGATAATGTTTTGCATCAAGGGAACTGAAATACCTTATCATCCAGTGTGCCTTGTATTTCACTCTGGCTGCAAGAATGACTGCAGTTATTCACTAAAGGATGAGTTCAATTCATTCTAATTGCGAGGTTCAACTGCAGAGTTGATATATATAATATATATACAATATATATAATATATATATATACAAAGCATTCTACCAGTCTTGTGCCAGACCGTAGGGATGTGGTTCTAGAAGTCAGAATCAAGCCCCAACTTTTAAGTGGTCAAGACTTAAAAACTTTGTTATTTCTTCTTCAAGGCTAGAGAGAGAAGGCAGCATTACTTTTGAGGTTACCGAAGTACTCCAAGCCAATCCCTCTCACAGCCATATTTTTGTAACCCTCTGCAGTAAAATACTAGAAAGGAGAGGGAAGAAGTAAGAGGGGAGAGGGCTAAAAGTGAGCACAGAAATGGTGATGACTATAAGAATTTAATTGCTCACGTACTCTTTCATTAGAAACATCCATTACTTTAATTAAAGATATTAGAAACAGGTAGCCTTAGTCTAGCCACATATCTGGGCAACCTCTTCAACATGGTTCTGCAAGACAGTGCTTGTCATGTTTGCATCAAGTTATCCTTAGCAGTAGAGATCACATGCTTGTTTGCCATGTGACAGTGATGAACTCAGAAACAGAGAAGTACTCTCCCAAGAAATCTGGCTAATGTATTGCATCAAGGGAACTGACAGGTGAAAATAACATTTCCTTCAAACAGCTATCAACACAGCAGTTATACTGGCAAAGCTAAAGAGCAAGTGACAAGTAAGGTTCCACAGCAAGGTTTCTTCACAGAAGCTTTCTCGTCTCTCATACTTCCCTCTTCCCCCAACACAGGTTAGTAGCATTGCTTTAAAACATGGGGGAAATTGGAGCATGTAGCATCTGATAGACTGAAGATAAAATCTAGACTCTGTTCAGACAGAACTTGCAATGATACATCCATGCTTGCTCTTTAGCTCAGATAAGCAGCATGCTTTTGATGTGAATCTTCCAACTGCCCCTATTTAGCATACTTTGATTGACATCGTAAATATATCTTGATACTCTCACAAACAGGATTCTTTTCAGGAAAAAAACATGCTTAGAAACATAACTCTTTCATTTTAGCTGCTAACGGACATTCAGCCCGTGATTCAGAACAGCGTTAGTTCAAAGTCCTGGCAAGTGAGCTAGGTCACCAGCAGCAAACAAAAACAAGCCCTCACTGAAATCCGCTTCCCTCCTTCTCCATGACACACTATTTGCTAACACAGAGCAACTGAAGCATCAACGTCCATATTTTTCCCTCAGTTGGTATCGAGTTTTACCCAAATATTCCTATTATAGATCAACACTTCATAGTATGTATGGTGGTTCTCCACATAGCACTACATGAGTAAACACACTGTGTACTTAATGCAACCAAAAATTCAATATCTAAAAACAATTTAAAAAAAGATAAACCAAGAATTTTGAACCACAGTATCAAAGTGCTGTATTACAGAACCCATCATACATGCAATATCCAAAACTTAGCTGTGAAATATCACTCTGAAGAGTAATCATAATCATAATGCTACTCTGAGTCCTAACCTGTTAGTTTTCTGTACAAAGTTGAATCTCACAGTTCCCTAGTTCTATCACTTATGTCTTTTGCAACAGAACTTAGTTATACAATCTGAATATAGAAAGTACAAGCAAGCACTCAGTTTGGCAATTCTTTTCCTGAGCATTATCCTTATTAAGGATAAGTGATATATGCTTATCTGCATATCAGTGTGTATTTTTCCAGTCATGAACATTAAAGTGAATCAAAGAAATTATTCAAAATCAATCCTCCATGAAAATTATATTTGAACAAGACAGAATTACAAAATAGAACTTAGCATTTACAGAATATTGCTGTCTACTTCACATAAATGCTTCTCAAAATGCTTTTGAGTGGGTCAAGCATTCTTCTCCTACTTCCTGTTACTCAGTTCTACAAATAGTTTAAGACATTTTACTTTACAAAGTATAACATGCTACTCCGATAGTAAAGTCCAAACTTATATTCTAAAAAGGAGTGGAAAGAGGAAGTGGAACTGCAGTGATTTCTACACAGAAGCAGAACACAACTTGTTAGACTCCTTGCTCTCTTCATGTGAAAGAGAGCAGTCTTTTTACAGAGAGAGCAACTATACAGCTTAATCAGTGATTCCTGCTCTTGCACCTGATCTTATGAGGCTCTGAGGAGTGTCAACTACTTTTTCTTTAGAAAAATATCCATGGAAAGGATTTCCCGGTCACTGAACTGTTCCTCCACAATCTCGGTCAATTAAGACATACTTACTACTTCCAGCAGTTACTACCAGAGAATTAAAGCCTGACCACAATTCCCCACAATATCAGGGAATTCGTTAATGAAAGTGTCCTGTTGCGTGTAAAAATCAAACAGATGGGCTGACCACCTCAGTTCAAACTGCCAGCTGGTTTTCCTGTATCTTCAACTAAAGAATGAATTCACTGAAATCATGAAACTGAGGATTTCAGACAATATGAACACACAGAATACCTTAACCCTGGAAGTCCAATAATTTCTGTTTTGTCACCTTCCTCTTCTGTACTTTTTGAATGAGCATAGCTTTTCAAAAGGGGCACATTTAAATTGAAAGCTTACTTTCTGTGCTGTGAACATTGCATTCACCTAAACTGAGTTAGTTTTGTTGCACATGAACCCATAATTCATAAAGCCAAACCCACAAACCCTACAAACATGTTTACCCTTTGCTGCTTTTCCACATGATGAGGTAACAAAGCAGCTACACATAGTTTAAGAGTTATCAAAGTGGACTTCAAAGCCTCAGGATGTCTGCTGAAGGAATCAAGGGAACAGATCATCTGCTTATCTCTGCCTCCTGTAAGGACACTGAAAGAAACAGAAGGATCCAGTCTAAAAACACTAGGCTTCATGGCTAACGCCACCACCAAAACTTTGGTTTTTTGCCACTGAAATGGCCTACATAGCTTGCAGTCACCAGACGGATTTCACCTCTCTTATAGTGAGATGAGGGTTCCTGGGGAAAAGCTAGCAGTGCTCATTGGCAGGGCTTTAAATTAGGTTTGAAAGGGAAGGAGGGTGACAATGAGCCTGCCATAATAAGGTGTAGGATAGCACAGATAGGTTAGAGGGTGGCTAGAAGGGACCCTCTATCTGCTACCCTGAGATGTGCTGGCAACACTGCAGCCCACTTGAAATCCTACAACGAGCCAGGGACAACTGAGATAATATAAGAATGTAACAGGCAAACTCAATGGAAATCACAGAATCATAGAATGGCTTGGGTTGAAAGGGACCACGAGGATCATCAAGTTCCAATCCCCTCACGTTTCTTAATGAAAATAATGAAAGGCAAGTAAACTTCAACATACTTCTTGCTATATTTGGGGGAGAAAAGCCCTTGTGCTCTGTTCATGCAAGATTCAAGTAAACATACCTGCCTAACTACACAGGCTACTCACACCATAAAGAGAGTGCCAGACAGCAGAGTCTTATCTGACTTTTTTGACAAACCCAGGAACCTCACCACTGTTCCTCTCATGTTTCAGCCAGTACAACAGAATGGGTTTAAGAAAAGGCATCAGTAATAGTCCTGCAAAAGGACCACCAAGCTTTCTTGGAACAATAAGCAAATGAGTAAGGGGAAAAAAAAAATGAATGCAGGCTCATACTTAAGCCTCGTCTCACTTAAAAACAACCACACACAATAGAACAAAACCACAAAACAGAGTGCAGTATTCTCAGAGTGCTGCCATACGACATACAAAGAAGCTTATTAATACATTAGAACACTTTGTACTTTTTCTTCAACATGCCACTGGTGCTGTAGTTACAAGCTTTGAGTATACTAGAAATAAACCAAATGTTATGTTATATGTGAATTTATTAAAAACATCTAGATATTAACACAAACAGGAATAAAACAACAAGCAAAAAACATACAGAAGTAAAACTCCAGATTAGCAGATCTGGCCTAAGAAACTATACAAGTAAGAACCACTACAGTGATGAAAAACAAAGACACTAACTTAGTTCTAACGATAGAGCTACTTGTGTATTAATAGATCGGAGCCAACGAGAGTCCCTTGCTCTATGGGAAAACTTAACTTTGAAAGTTTGAGAGGCATTTCAGAAGTAACTTGCTAATTTACAGAAACTTAAAATCCGACTTCCATTTAAAAGTTTAATTCTGCTGACTGAAACAGAAATGAGCATTAAATATTTTTTACGGATACAAGGCCAAGGACACAGATGTAGGGCTTCTCTTTTTGTAATAACAAGTGCTCCAAAGCCAGAATGCAAATAATTCTTTCAGGATTCAAATGAAGTAGTGAAGAGACCTTCAAATGCTTCACTACCCCAGATTCAAGGTACTTACTAAAACTTTTACTATCAGATCATTTGGACGACAGTTTGTTTTCAAGAAATAAAAGGCAAAACTAAAAATTCAAGAATTAAATCTTGCTGAAGTTCTGAGTTCCAGACTAAGTTAAGACTACCATCTCTTGCAACAAAATTTTATGCCTGCATGCCCATAAATATCTCTGTACAACACCTTTGATTTCATTTTATTTTCTATCAAGCCGTGCTTTATTTAAGCCTCTCTAGTAATCAGCTATTATTCTCTTTGGAACAGGTAAACCACTACTAATAAGCCAAAGCAGAAAATTGATCTCAGTGAATAAATCACAAAGAAGTGGAAGCTGGGAAGGGCCTCAACTTTTCTCTTAAAACCTGGAAAACAGACAATGTTTTCAGTGTCTTGTTACAGTTGCACACAAATAGGGGCCAGTCACAGAACAGAGAAGAATTTAAGGGGAAAAAGAGAGATTACTTTGTTATCTAGTCGACTAAGTACAAAGTGGTAAGGTTTAATAACATGGGGATTGACTTTGGTACCAGATAATTGTTCTGTATTAATCTTTACATAAAGAAAATAGAATTATTTTCCTTCAGCCCTCAAATCCACTTCATAAATCCCTGGTATTTATATAGCATTTTTGTAAGCTTCAAATAACTTCATTCTGTATGGTTATAGCTGTCAAGAAAGAGTTCAGTGAAAAAAGGTAATATAAAGACCTCTTTAACTCCTCCCCTTTGCTCTTCAAACTGTCCCTTAAAATATCCCACCACGTGTGCATATACCCTTGGTAGAGCTGAAGTACTGTTGAGTACATAGCACTTTATTGCTCTATGTTGCTTAAACAGTAAACAACATTAGTCAAAATTAAGTTTCAGAGGAATATTCATGAGCAAAAATATCTTAATCGACTTTATAGGTCAAAACCTATATGATGTTATGCTGAAAATGAGAAGGTTCTATTTAATTTTTTTTAAATGACTTCCAAAAATATATTAGCTAATATTTTTAATTTGGTACATCATGTTACAGAAAATAAGTCAGTCAGCATTACCCAGATAAATGACAAAAAGCTATAGGAGAAGCCAAGTGTGTCTTCATAATATCAAAGAAACACAGAGCAAAGAAGAAAGTAAAAACTGGTGAACTTCTGTGCAAAAAAGAAATTGCTTCTAGAAACAAGCAAACAGAGTAAGTCTACCTGTTGGAGGTCCAATGTAATAGTCACGTAATGATATTCTATTCCATTCTGGATACTAGGGCTTTGCCACCAAGTGTTCTTGCCATCAATTGCATTTGTTATCGGATGCCGTTCTGTTAGAGCAACATAAATATGTCAGTACATTTAAGAATAATCAGAAGATTTACATGGTCTTAGGCCTAAATTCTAGATTAAAATATGATCACAGAACAAATGAGGTAGCACATTAAAATAAAACAGGAAACTACTACCTCTTTTTCTCTTGGAGCGCAGCTCTATGCGTATTACTGGAATACTAAGTTAATATTAGTTCTTTGATCTTGATTAGCATCACAAAGATCGCTTAAATACAATTGGAAGCTCTCCTGACTCTATAGGAAATAGAAGTTTCTAAATCACATGGTGTTAATATTTTGTACAATCTTCTGAAGTTTCAAGTACTGTGAAGTCTCAAATGCCATAACAAGCAACAAATCAGGAACTTGAGATCCACTGTGCAGAGAAAGCAGAGATTAGAGTAATAATGGCACTTGTATTTCTAAGCACACGACAGTAATTTAGAAATCATAACTTATGAATCATCTCATCTGTAGATACACAATATATTTCCCAACTGGAAAACTGTCTTACTCATACATGTCTACAAAGATGACTAAAAGATTTATAAACTACTCATGTCAAAGCCCAAGATGCATTTCTTTTTATGTCCCCATACTGTGCTGCAGTGTCCCAAATAAATCTCAAATAATTGGGATAAAAGTTTATTAACAGAATAGAATTAGTCTTAGATTTCCAGATTTACTAAGTTACTTAAGCTGATAAAAATACCACACTGTTCCATGTTACTTTTTAATGTCCAAATCATGATTCTCACCTATATTAACTGGAGAATATTAAAGCCTCAATTTTAAAAGCTAAAAGAATCTGATGTATTTTGAAGTCCTTAATTACCTACAGCAAGCCTGCACATCATGGTTAAAAATAATCCAAAGGTAATCAAATACAATGGGTGTGCAGATTCTGTCTGCAAGAATGTAACGAGGTTGGAAAAATCTTACCCATTTCATAATGGACAGATTTCTCAAGACAGGTTTACAGCATATAAAACTGGAATATGCTTCATTACTAGCTCATCCAAGGATTCAAAAAAAATTATTCATGAACCAATTAATTTACTTGTTATTCTAAAGAATATTTAAATCAAACAGTCAGATTGATAGTCTTTCTGTCTCTATTTTCTTGCTACATCAGCCACCTGTGGAGAACAGGAACCTTATCTCATTAAGGAAAACTAGAATGCATAAACATTTGAGGAAGTAAGTAAAGGCATAAGCCTCCAAAATTGAAAATGTAAAAAAAATATAATTTAAAAATCAAATTATTCAATGGCATCAGTGAACACCAATACTGGTGTTACAAGTGGTGTTAATAGCATTATCGCTTTATGATAAAAAGAAAAAACACACTTGACATGTTGTCAATTCTTACAGGTCTGATCATATTCACAAACCTTAGCTTTAAATGGGAACTAGCAAAATCCACCTGTAAATCAAACTCAGAGACCCTCAGTGACTGTGACAAACTGTCCAATTGGAAATTTTGATGCAAGTCTCTTCAGGAGAAATTGATAATAAAGATTAACTACGAGAAGGACAGTTGGGAGATGAAGAACAATTAGCCGTAATTATCATTATGAAAGTTTAATCATAATTAATTTGAAAACACTGATTAATTGCCTACATATTTTACTTATTTGAAAGGAAAGGAAAATAATACTGTATTTGCAAAATGAACTGGACTGCAAATACAGTTCAAGGACATGTGATTAGCCAGGGAATTTGTGTTCATTTCCTAGAACAGTAATTAAGGGGAGACACTCCAGATTTGCACATCCCAGGGAGATCATTTAAAGCCTGGTTATATTACATGGTTCTCCTATTAACAAGCTATCTCTGTTTAAATAAAATACTTCCTTCTGCCAAATGAACATTTAAAAACCTTGAAATGAAATGATGTTGGCAGCAAAAAAAACAGTTATTCTGAAGTCAGGCAGACTCAAGTTACGAATGCAAGGTATGAATGAGGCGAAACACAAATTATTGAAATAGGGTATATATGATGAGCGTGCATGTCCAAATGCACTTCTATTAAAAAAAAGGACAGAATCTATTGCATGGTGCTTCTACCAGCTAAAATACTGCCAAAACACCTTAAATCTTCTCTGAGTGACACCCACTACTATTATGTAACATGTTATTTGAATGCTGCAATTCAATTGTCTGATCTTTCCAGAGAAGGCAGCATTTACTACAATTAAAGATGTCAAAATATGAAAAACAGTCTTGCAGAAAAAGAGCATACTGAAACTGTGTTCAGACAAAACTAGTCATCTATACTAGGGCAATTATAACGAGCTTTGCTAATACAAGATGGGAAGCAAATGGATAGATTACCATCTAGAGGGAAAGCATCAGGAGTTAGTAATGGCCAACTAGCTAAATATCTCTCAGTGCTATTAAACTATTAAAAAGGTGACCTAAGTTATACGTATAGAGGAATATGATCTGCTTATTTGGATCTCTCTGCAGTGCTGGTAAGAGTTCAAGTGAATTTTTACCAAAATGAAAATATCGAGACAGAACTGCAAGAACTGCAATTTACAGAGTTCTAGATAACACAGTCAATATGGGTGAAGACAGAAAAGGGATAACTAAGTGTAGAAACAAGATAGTAAAAGACTTCTGTCTTTTAGGAGTAAGAGTTTTGGGAATAATCCATTCCCTTTATTGGCTGAGATTACGAAAAAGGTAACTTACTTGAACTTCTGTAGGAAAGATGAAGATTAACTATTAGGAAAACACTTTGTAGTGAGTGAAATAATTCTAGGAAGGGCATAGCTTTCTGGAAAGCTACACCACATATGCTCATTTCATACAGAAACAGAAGATTAGAAGTGTGCTTTCTTTTCCTCACTGTGGTTTTAAACACATGTTTACATGTGTTGTTTTTTTTTCCCTATTAGTTGTAAATATATCTATCTGAGCTAAGTTTTGGAAGCAGAAAAACGGGGAAAAAAGAGATTGCCTCCATGAATCTCTATGCTATGCTTTTTCCAACATTGTTGTTATTCCATTAAATGCTATATCCTAAGTCTCTACAGCCTCTGCTATCTGCAGTGCTGAGATATTCAGAAAAATCTGACATAGTTCCACTAAAGTCACACTGCAAGCTCACATAAAATTACACTAGTATGATTTGTATGATCAAGAATGAAGTTCTCTTATTTATAATCTTCCAAACTAATAATACCTGGTTAGAAACATGCATCTATGGACCTGATGATAAATTTATGTGAAAACTTATTTTGATTGCTGATAGCCTTAAGAAAAGAAGCAATGTTTGCACAGATTGTTTTTAATATTAAAACTTAAAACAAAGAAAAATTGTTTGGCTTGATTGCTTATCTCCTTCTTGCTGGCTCAGTGAAAGTTAATTAGCACCAAGCTAAGAAAAAAACCTCAAATCACAAAAAAACGTAAGTGGAGTTAAGCCCTTCTCTTCCTCCGCTAGCTCAGATTTCAGATGCTGCAGGCTGAAATTTTCAAATTCAGCATGTAGGTATACAGACGGGAGTAATCTGTTTTTCATTAGTGGTCAGCGTATAGCAGAATTCAAAAGCAGCTGTAGATACTTAAATACACTTTGTTTTCTTAAGTCTGAACTCTGGTGCTTCACTTAATATATCTCAGTTAAAAGCTTCAATTAGCAGAGTACACATAACAGATTCGAAATACTAGTGGAAAAGATAGGCATTCATAAGAAGAATGAGATAGATACTTTATGGTAATTAAGCCAATGACATACAGCTTTGTCTGCTAAGTATTTGCAACCATTGTGAGAAGAAGTCAATTTAAAAGGAATAAATGAAAATAGCGCACACTTACGATGTGGAAGCCTACTCCTTTGATCACAAATACGGCACTGAGGGTTCCTTGCCGGCTGTCCAGGAACATGTTCAACAAGTTTGCAGTACATTTCCCGACCCTTTTCTCCACAGGTAGCATTGGTTGTGATGAGAGCGTTAGTAGCCAAGTTCAACACCGCAGGAAACAATCCTGCAAACAAAATGAAACAAAATAATCAACAAAAGCAACATACAAAAAGCCAAAAAATCATAAATGAATCCAGCACCCGTTACGACATCAAGTCAAAAGGCTTTGTTTTCAACAACCTGAGAAGCAATAAAGCACAAAAAATACCAGCAACTTCAGTTTTGAATTCAGAATTTAGATTAAAACCATTATATTGGCTGTTTCTTCCTTATTCTCTTCTAAAATTCAAATTGGTGTCCTCTAGTTTCACCCTAAGCAGCAGGATGCCAGAGGAGAAAATAAAGTATGGAAGCATATAAAGCACCTTCCAGTTATTTTTTTCATAATCAAATCATCATCGACTGCTTACCCAACTGGACTTCAAATCACTGCACACAAACTACTTATGAAAACTCTTTATTACTCTTCTTTTCTACTTATATCCCCATGGTAAATCTTTTACCATGCAGACTGCACTAGTGTTACAGTATGTTTCTGTTCTACTTACGACCTCATAGTCACCATAGCCAATGGATGAACTGAGTAATTAATGCAGCAACATAAATAACAGCTGCCTTGTATGGTTTGCTTCCTGCCACCTTTACCTCAAGAAGAGGATAATATAAGCAACTTTATACCTTTTACAATAGTACTGTTGTTATTTTTTTTCGCCAAGTGCGTATGCTGTGTGACATCCATGGGGATGTTCCAGTGGACTGGAAACTAGCAAATGTGACTCCCATCTTCAAAAAGAGCCAGAAAGATGATCCTGGTAGCTACAGACCTATCAGTCTCACCTCACTGTCAGGGAAGCTTATGAAACAGACAACCTTGGGAGCCATCATGCATCAATTAAAGGCCAACCAGGGGATCAGACCCAGTCAGCATGGGTTCATGAATGGTAGATCTTGCTTGACAAACCTGATTTCATTCTATGACTTAGAGATCCACTTAGCGCACCCTCAGTAAGTTTGCAGATGACACCAAGCTGGGAGGGAGTGTTGATCTGCCAGATGGTAGAAAGGCACTACAGAGGGACCTGGACAGACTGGATTGATGGGCCAAGGTAAACTGTATGAGTTTCAACAGGGCCAAGTGTCGGGTCCTGCATTTTGGTCACAACAACCCCAGGCAACCCTACAGGCTTGGGTAGAAGTGGCTGGAAAGCTGACTGACGGAAAGGGACCTTGGTGTGCTGATGGACAGTTGCCTGAATATGAGCCAGCAGTGTGCCCAGGTGGCCAAGGAGGCCAATGGCATCCTGGCTTGTATCAGGAATGGTGTGGTGAGCACGACTAGGGAAGTAATCCTGCCCCTGTACTTGGTGCTGGTGAGTACCTCAAGTACTGTGTTCAGTTTTGGGCGCCTCAATACAGAAAGGACATTGAGGTGCTGGAGCAGGTCCAAAGAAGGGCAGCAAGGCTTGTGAAGGGCTTAGAGAATATGCCCTATGAGGAGAGACTAAAGGAACTGGGGCTGTTTAGTCTGGGGAGGAGGAAGCTGAGGATGGGAGAGCTTATTGCTGTCTTCAAATACCTGGAAGGTGATTACAGTGACAGCGTGGTTGGTCTCTTCTCACTGGTGACAGGACAAGGGGGAATGGCCTCAAGCTGTGCCAGGGGAGGTTTAGGTTGGATATAAGGAAAAACTTCTTTACAGAAAGGCTTGTTAACCACTGGAATAGGCTCTCCAGGGAAGTGGCTGAGTCACTATCCCCAGACGTGTTTAAAAGCCATTTGGATGTGGTGCTCAGGGACATGATTTAGTAGTGGGTTGTTAGAGTTAGGGTAGTATGGTTAGGTTGCAGTTGGACTTGATGACCTTGAAGGTCTTTTCCAACCTGAGCAATTCTATGATTCTATACAATTTTCAGTCAGCGCAGCACTTATGCACACCTGAGTACTCTGCTGAAGTGAGTTGTAGGTAGTAGTAAGCTATACAATTATAATCTGTATAAAGAACCATCATTAATGTGGCTTACTCTCACTTCCAATAAACACTGATCAAAACCACTGAGCCATGATAAAACTGATTCATGTAGACAAACTGAAATGACGGGTTAATGTATTCATGTAAAGGGTTGAATGTAATTAATCAGTTTTGCATCCTTAAAAGCATGACTTGCTACGGCAGCAAGTTAAACCCAAGCAACAAGAAAATTCTGAGGCAAAGATTGGGATAATCTTCAGATGTATTTGGTGACAGTTTTCACTGGTCTTCTGTAATACTTCTGATTTATAAACTTATTGCGTTACTATAACCTTAAAATAAGGCTTCAATCAAAACTGAATTAGCAATTACTGTACATTGATAAAGCTCTCTTTATAATGACTTTTTCCTCATCCACAGATGAAGAACACAATCCAACTGGCTCCTTTCAATCCTTTAACTGCAGTCTCCAGTCTGTAATTAACCTGTATGCCATTTAATTACCAAGCTTAGATGGTCATGGTACAGCTGTCCTCTGACATTGTGAGTTAGTGATACACAAGTCACTTTAAAACCATATTAAACATACTGCTTGTTCAAGGCAGCCAATTAGTTAGTAACCTCTGCAATCTGTTCAGTCTATCAATAGTTTAAATTCTATTGATTTTGTACAGATTCCAGCCCAATTTCATCACACTTGAAAATCTATACAGTTGTTCTTGCATCTTTATTCAATGCAATCAGTGATATTTGCTGCCTTCTACAGCAAGGGTACACGGAAAAAACAGTGTAAGCATAAGGAGAGTAGATGAGTTGTTAATAGCAGTGGAACCTCCTATGTTGACTTACAGCCTCATTATTCTCTTTTAGACTGCGTAAAGCTAATAGCCTAAAAGCCAGTAATTAGTCTTTTAAGACAGAGTCTGGCATTTGGTTTGGAGTTGAGTAGTTTATTTCCTCAAAAGGGAGCCTGCTAAAAAGAACTCAGTCATACTACATGAAGAGAATTGCAGCACATGACAGCAACAAAATTCTTTTGAAAGAAAAAAAAAAGAACAGCTGAGAAAGGACATGCAAAAATCCTCCATTATACACAGTTATAAAAATATACACATGGAATGCCTATATACAAATCATATACACATTCTAAATTTCAACACAATTTTGATTTAAGAGGCATAGATAAATGTAGAGTACTTGAGAAGCTCATCATTTAGAACAAAAATACACTTTCAGGTAACCTCTTTAAAGTGCAGTGCAACACAGGCCACAAAGTACCACATCACCTTGTCCACAGTCAATAAAAACACAGGCACCTAAACCAGCATTAGATCTTCACTGAAGAGACTGTGTCACATTGCACTCCCTACAGGATTTCCTCACAGGAATGAATCTGGCAGGCAGAGAGCAAGAGATGTTCAAAGTGCTCCTACACCACAGCCAGCATTCAGGTTCTATCCTGATGAATAATTTTAACAAGTTTAAATTCACAGTTATCAACTGCCTACTTGAATTTTTTCAAACACTTTCTGTTTTAAAGAAGAATTAATAGTATTTCTGTTGGGGCCTACAGCTTTTCTTGAGGGAACTGAAGGAAAATTTTCTGCATCAGGTTGAACTTTGGGATGTGAGAAATAACTCATTTTACCTTGAGTGGGAAGTGGAATTCATATTTTCTTCCCTTTAAAGTAGTATTTCCTACCATGAGATGCCATTTTTAAATATCAAGTCTCAGACTACATTTATGTCATTTTACCTGTTGTAAAATGAACCTTTACCTAAAAGGAACTTTCCTCTGCCATATTGTTTATTGAATTGCAAATTACAGAGTTGGCAGTTTCCAATGAACATCACCCACAATATTTACTGTTATTTATATTTATTGATTCTTTAGAGAAAAAACTCAGATCTGCTTTATGAGCTGGTTTAGTTATACCGTGGCCTATCCAGAGCAGGAATTTGACCCCCTGACAACAAAGCTCATATTGAAATCAAACTACTGATGACATTAATCTACTCAAGGTACAATTAAAACTAGAACAGGGTGAACAGATATTCTACTCTACCTATTAGAGAAGGGGTATGGGAAGCATACAGTTGATTTCTGTATCATTTTTGCCTCCGTGCCAGTTTGCAGGTTTTCTTAGACGTTCAGAGGAATGTAGGTTGTAGTGGTGAATGAAGTAAATGCTTCCCTATCAGTCTTAAAAGTGTAGCTAAGCACTATACTAGGTTCTGGGACATAGTGCTTCACATTGCCCAAAATAAGGTTTTGTTTTTAAAGATCATTTGATGTGCAAGCCTGATGGAATGGAGGAAACAACGTTTTTCATATTGCTTTCTATCAATTAATAACACTTCCACTAATCAGGCACAAAATGCAGAAGATGAAAACATTTGTTGTCTGTTGTATTAGCTCAGAACACCTCATTTCATTTTGAGAGTTTATTTTTCATTACAATAATAATGCAATATAAGTATTTAAAAATTACTATAATAGTTTTAAGCATCTTTTTCAATCGTTCATTATAAATTTTTAGTTATCAATCTCATCTTGAATCCTGTGGGCAGCCAGCTGTGAAATACTTCCAAATCCTGACCTACTATAGTTACAGACATATATATATACACACTCTATAGTTACAGATCATCTTTCTTTATTGTCAAATATCTTTAGTAATCACTTGCTTCAGTGCAAAAACTGGGTATAATACATTTGAGTTACAAAGACATTCTCTCTATTTTGTGCAGATCAAGTGCAAGCATATAAATTCTAATCCTTTCAACTGCCAGCTATATCAATCTTTCCCCTCCTTTATGTCACTATCAAAACAAAAAAAACCCACAAGAAATACCACCTTAACATTCCTTTCTACCTTTAAAAAAATACCAAAATTCTAGCAATTGCAAGGAGAAAAGTGGTGGAAAAGATTGGCTTATAGTTAGACATTAACTAGGCTTGAACAACTTAGGTTCTGTTTCCGGTTTTGAATGGATAGGTATGACCATCTTTCTGCTTTTTGACTTATATCTATAAGCACACAACACATGCCATGGAGCTCTTATACATGAAAGCCTGTTAGCCAGCTTTTCTAGTGTTGATGGATAATTATTTATGGAAGGAAAATACCACAAAATTAAACCAAATTCTTTAATATAGTATATCAAGCAAGGGTAATCAAAGTTTGCAGACAAAATCGGACATGATCAGTTCTTACCAAACTACTGATGATAAGCATAGCACATGATGTCAGTAGAAACACTTAAAAACTGTTAAACAGCGCAGCAGTAAATCAGAATGAACAGGTAGGTGATTTTTGCCTACAAACTTCGATGAACATGAGTTTGCATTGCCAATCTTAAATATTTCAATAGAGCTTGGTACCTTAGTGCTAGCTACAATACCAGTTTTCTTTAATGATTTCTGGATCAAAGTAGACCTGAACATCTACTTTAAAGAGAAAAAAAAAACAGTGGATGCTTGGATCAGTATGACATACTGAAGCAAGTTTGTTTTAGTGAGAGCCTCACAAGTCTTTCCAGTATGTAAAGGGAAGCTTATAACCGAGATATTCAACTTCTTAAATGGTCTGATTGCTATAGGACAAGGTGGAATGGCTTTGAACTACAAGAGGGGAGATTTAGATTAGACATTAGGTGGAAAAAATGTTAAAATGACACCAGAAGACCACAGTGAATTGCCGAATTCTGTTCTGTTCAACAGTTACAGGAGTAACTTTTAAAAGAGAACAAGTATGGTGACAGTTCGTGAATAATATCTATCATCAATTATCAAAATAAGGACAGACTGCAGAGTTGCAGAAAAATTTCACAGTATGGTGTGTCCAGGATAAAAAGTGGCAGACAGTTTAAGAATGAAAATTAATACACTGGGGGAAAATACGATAGCTCCGCACCAGGGATTGCAGGTTTTTTATCAAGGGAGTCATCACTTAATTCATCCTTTTCATTCATATTTTTCTTAAGCCTCCCTTCCCAAGCCTTTCCAGTATCCAAGACTGAAGAGTCAATGTTGTTGTTCTAAAATATACCCATAGTTGTTTCCTCACTAAAGGTTATAGCAGATATAACCAACCCACATCAAGGTCCGCTCAAATTGCAATATAAACTGTAAACTTAATTTCTCTAATGAAAATATTTTTTTTATACCAGCTGTTCTCTATACTATTTCCCATTATTATTTTATACCCATAGATGTCTCATTAATAGCTCATTATTAGAGATCTCATTATTTTATACTAGTTGTCATCCTCAGAACATTCTCTGGGATTAACATTTTCTTGCAGTTTTCTGCAAAATAGTATTACGTAATTGGTTTTCTTATGTTTTTCCTGATCTCACAACACACTGGAAAACAATAGCCCGGCTTCACATATTTTCTTGCATGTACTTTCCACACTTCCTCACCAGCCCCCAGCTCATAAGTGTTCAGGGAGCATCAGCAGAATAAAATTCATCCATTTGCCTGGCATCCGACCATATTTTGTCATGCTCTATTACCTACTCCTCTGCCAAACAGACAGATTTTTCACGTTTTATTGCAATAGCTGAGATCAGCAGAAGCACAAAATACACATGTAGCAGGTACAAGACATTTTCATGAAGTCTATCAGCCATTGGATTCAACCTCATTCTCACTGTCCTCCCATATAGCCCTTTTTGACTCACCTTCAAAGCACACTACAAGTCCTAGTAGGTTTCCCTTGCTGACAGAGGACATAAGGATTCTAGCGAGAAGTCAAGGACACTAACTATAACTCCAGCTTCTAAATAGTGATCACTGGTTTATTATCAAGTGGGGTTGTTCAGTGGGGCAATCTACTTTTAAAATGTGTCAAGGAGCAGCTACAGCAAAGGAAAGTACTGAGAGCAGATACAGATGTAAACAAAATAATTCCTTTTTACATTAGCCTTCCTGCAATTTATCAGTCCTGACAGATTTTTCTCTACTTCCGATACACATAACCCATGGAGAATGATAAATCTCAACACAGCATCCTACATCTATACAATAACTGGTGGGATACCTCTCACTAGAAGGATATTGCGTCAATACAATGGAAGCAAGAACCAAGACAGATTATGAACTCTGTTAGGCTTATTCTACAGCACAGAGGAAGCAGCAGCTGTCTAGAGTGAGAAACATGGAACCATCAGTTAGTAACAGCAGATGGTAGACCCTAGGAGGCAACTCTGCATGAAGCTGAAGGAAGGAGCTGTCTGAGTGGGGCTGATTGGGAAAGTGAAAAAACTGAAAGGAGAAAGACTATTGTAATTAGAGGCTGAAAGAAGACTGCAACCTATCATCCTGACATATAATGGTTGTCCAGTGAGATTTCACATGCAGTATTATTCAATACCTAGATTATTGTTACACAATCAGATCAGCACTGCATTTTACTGAGAGAAAAAATAATGTAAGTTAAAGCAGCCCCTGCACACTAGGAAAGTGTTAAATTAAAAAAAAATAGCATTTTGAGACTACTTCCAAGACAGAAATCAAACTTCAGCTTACCAGTTTGGGGATTTCTTCGTCTTATTAAAACATTAGAACTGAGAAAGTGTTTTTCACCTTCAAAGAAAGCTCCTTTAAGACCTGCATACTCCTCTTTTCTAAAGAGACCAATATTTGGCACCACATATTTCCTTCAGTCTTCTCAAAATGCCCCTATTCTCTTCAAAGCAGCAAATAAAACAGCCTGCCTAAATACGTCTAACTTTTCCAGCCAATCTTCCTAGTCTATGCTTTGAAATGTTCATGCAATCAAGCAAAGCTGTTTGCCACTGAACATGTAACTAAGACGACAAAAGAGAATGTCAATTTCTGATGTTCTAAGATGTGTCACTGGAAAAGAGATACTTGTCTGCTGCAGCACAAAGCTATGCTAGAGTGTGGGAACACAGTGGGGAGAAGAAACTGGGACAAAACAAAATGTTGCAGCAAAGAATAGTTTCCAGCAGTGCACCACAGGGAATAACTTAATGCACTCTATCCACAATGTAGATGAAGAGTTTCATACAACTGGAAAATAAGTCCAATTAGAAGAAATGGCTTCCCAGACACAGCAGAGCTCACAGACTGAAGAAAACATAACACGAAGCCCATTTGCCCAGAAGAAAACAAAATCAGAAAACTACTTCAGTCCCCATTTATGTATGTTCGTCTGTTGCCTTAAGACGCTGTACATTACAGTATTATGATATAGTCATCCTTGGCTTTTTTGTGTTTTTTTTCCTCCCTTCAAAATGAAGTAGAAATGTAGTTTCAGATGTTTAGTGGTAGAGATGGCTTGCTTTTACCTTCAGGTGATTTTATCTCATCATACTGGGTAACATTACACATACCCTACCACATATTTAACTTCAACATAAGAGACACAGAATAAAATAACACCCTAACCTAAGAAGCTCAATAGCAAAGCTAGTCTCACAGAGGCACCTGAAGAATGGTGCACCGATTACATAGTCATATTACCTTGCCTTTCTACAGCTCAAAATCCTCTAAGGACTTCACTGATCTTAATAGCAAAACAAAAAATACTGGAAATGCTGTGAAATACTGTGGAAAAAAAACTGCAAGCGGCTTATGCCCATGTTATATTGTGGAAGATATATCAGTCATCTCCTAGTTTTGTAATTAATTTATTATTTCCCACAGCTGTCAAAGAAACCCATTATGACAAATAGAACAGGAAAAATGTAAGTGAAGGTGATTAGCCTTCCTAGTGCCATCCCACATAAGAAGGAGAGGAAAAAAATTAAGACACTGAGCAAAAATGAAAAAAACAAAATGAGAATTTTCTCAGTGGTAGAAGAGAGCTTTGGAAATGGAAGCCTCTGGATGAAATTTACTCCTGACTTTTTTTCTTGACAAAGCTATTGCTTTATGTAAGGAAAAAAAAACACAACAAAAACAACAACAGCACAGAAACAAAACCAAAAGCCATACAACCAGCCTTCTTGAAGCCATGTTGCAAAGTCAGAATTAGATAGTGCCCTTGAGTCTCCACATTGTCAACTTAAACAGACTGAAATGTTTGCTCAGGTCTTACAAGAGGCAATGAAGTCATGTTATAGAGTTTAATAAACGACATACACCTACTCCCCATCTAAACTTAAAAACCAAACTGAGTTATGAAAGTGCAAATGAAAAAACTGAACTTACCACATGTAAAAGACTTCTTGCACTTACTTTTGCCCTAAGGAATCAGGTGAAAATAATTTTTATTTCTCTCAGCTGGTGAGCTTGAATAAAAATCAAGTTCAACTCATTTTCTGAGCTGATTTACTCACCAAATGTTGCTGTTCTTTTGTCCTTTAAGCTTCTATTCATAGGACAGATGCTTCAAGTCCTTTAGTACATTCATGGCCATTCACTAGACTTCATGACACTGATCACAGCTATCTGGGCTTGGACATTCTGTTTTTTAATCCACCTTGTTGACAACTTATCTAGCCTGTATTTCATCAGCTTTTCTATGGAGATGTCATGGAGACATAAAAAGCCCTAATAAAGTTAAAATAAACAACACTCACTGCTCTCCCTTCATCCACCAAGTCAGTCACATTATGTCAAATGCTATCAGGTTGGCTAAACATGATTTCCCATTCATGCTGATCTTGAAACCCACCCTTCAACTACATACGCTATTTACATTTAATATGTCTGTATTACTGAAATCCGGGCTACATTAAATAAGTTCTTATTAAAGTAAGAACTAACTTTGTCACCTCAGATTATATTTTAAGGCCTTAAATTTTTGATCCATTCAATTTCATTGCTTGTAAAGAACAGTGAGAAAGATCTAGGTCTTTACTAACTACAGCATTGAAGAAAGAGTGTTAATTGTGTTTTTCACAACTCAAATACAGTCTCTCAACTTCTCATTGAATAGAACATGCTGGCTTGATTTCATTTCCACACAGTACGTATTCTGAGGCATGAAGCAGCAGAATAGCAGAAACATCGCCAAAAAAAAGCTTAAGCTGCATTTAATGTGTACTGTGCTGTAATACAGATTGGCATTTCTTACACATTGATTTAAAGTACTCCTCAGTTACATATAAGACCCAAGAAATAAGATTTTGAACAATCTGTGTTAAACTATCTCCTTTTATTCTGGCATATTGAAATAGTCATTGTGCATTATATACACTTGTTTGTCATAAACTTCAGTACAAGTGGGCTACAAAAGTGTTGCAATAGTATATTTATATCTTTATAATTCCTATAAAATATTACTAGACAGTGTATGTAGTCTCAGTGGTATTGAGCTTTCTAAAGTGATGTCATTATTTCAGTAAATTTTTAATAAATATTGAAAATATATTTCAAGCCATCATGCTCCAGAGGGAAAAAAACCACACTGGCCTAATAACTTGCTTAAATAGATTTTCGTACCCTAATTTCAGCTATGACTGAATAGTAAGATCAAATGAGGTCTAAACAGATGGCTGTCAACAAACTAGTGACTACATACCATGGTTTAGAATTAGTGATAAAATGTGCAACCTGGTATATGGTTCCTGCTTGTGACTGCCAAAGACATCTGGCTTAGATTATGTCAGCTTGAACATTCCTACATATATTTACTTTAACATTCATGAAAATTAAATTATACCAGTTTCTCTTAATTATTCGCTGTATTAGTGGAAAGCCTACTCTTCTGTTTTATAAAAAGTGGACTCTGAGCTGTCACAGATATCACATCTTTGCATTCAACTAAATTTAATCAGAACTGCATACAGATTAACCCTTGGACATTGCTGTAAAAATGCATAGGATAACACATCAAGGAAAGGAATACTTCAGGTCTTCCAGTAGGATTTATCTAGCTTCAGTGATACTATTGTCACTAGTGGGATATTTCTTTGAATGACTAAAGGTTTCTGCAATGGACTCAGCTGAAAAACTAATGAATTGCTTTTTGAATGTTTCAGAGAAATATACATATCTTGGGTTTTCTTTTGGCTGGTCTCACTGTTCTGAAAGTTAGAAAAACATAAAAAAAGGTATCTCACACTGTGTAGAGCAACAGATGTTTGTATAAATTTTCTGATGGACTGACACTAATTTCAGTCATTCTAGGTGACAGATTGCTCAGTTCTTGGAAACATTTTCTATGCTTTTTGATTTCACATAACTGACATGCACAATTCTACATTATATGAGACTTTTAGCAATAGTGTTGACAAAACATGGTTAGCAGTAGGCACCCATGCAAAAAAATATATTTGCAATGTAAGTTCTTTGTAGTATTAAGTTGATATCATCTTTTAGCATTTCTGTAAATACTATGATATCTGACTGTAAGATTAAGAACTAATTCTAAACTTTCAGAGATCTCTGAATTATTCACCAGCCTGCAAAGACGAAAGAGCATGAAGTCAGATTTAAATGGGTTAGAAGACCAGCTGGTTTAACTTCCTGTAACAGTCACCTATGAATCTACACACAACAGAACTGCATGATGAAGACACTAATTAATGCTTTCCAAGTAATGAATTTGGTTATCCATTCCACAGGAAACAGTTATGAAGATACGATATATAACTGAAGAAAGTTACCTCTTGATCATTGAAAAATGGGAAGTAGGGAGGAATAAGAACAGGTATCAAGACCTATGATAAGTAGGAAAAAGAATTTTCAGATGATATAATCATAGGAGTTGGAAGGGACCTCTGGAGACCAAGCCCAAACCCTCTGCAAAAAGCAGGTTTCCTACAGTAGATTGAGAAGGAGAATGTCCAGATGGGTCTTGAATATCTCCAGAGAAGGAGACTCCTCAACTTCTCTGGGCAGCTTGTTTCAGTGCTCTGTCACCCTCAGAGTAAAGAAGCTCTTTCACTTGTTTGTATTGAACTTCCTGTGTTCCAGTTTTTGCCCATTGTCTCTTGTCCTGTTGCTGAACACTACAGAAAAGAGCCTGTCCCCAAAGACAAGTAGCAACAAAATGTAGCATTCATCTTAGGCAGAATCTGGAAGACTTTGATACATGAAACAGAGAAGGCAATGTGATCAAGAAGCTTCTTTTAAGGATAGTGAGAACAAAGAAACACACACAGCCTTTGTTAAGGGAAAATAAGTAAAAACAGAATCCCTACAGGTAAGACAAGAGAAACTCTATTATAAGGTGAAAAGATAAAAAAACTCAGCAAATCTTCATGTTTAGATATTTGGTGTATCCAAAATGCAGAGAAAGGTCAATAAAGACAATCTAGTCCTTATACAGAGAAAAATAATATCTCCTATGACAAAAGGCATTACTTCAAAGTGGAAAAAAAAAAATGCAAGGTAGAATAAGTATGATTTCTACAGAAACAGTGGCATAGAGGACTTCTGTCATAGTATTTTTCTGCAGAAAAGCCTTCCAGTGGAGCTATGGCCACTGAAGAACCAGCAATAAACAAAGCCTAAAGCCACATCCCTCCACTAAAGTTTGCATTTTAAAATTCTGTTTGCATACCCTAATGAAGTAGTAATTAGTTATTTCCCTAATTAATTTCTTAAAACTATTATTTTGGAAGTAAAACGTGGAGTTGCATCTGCAAACACCTCAGCTTTTATTATGCACAAGTATAGTCTATCCTCTTGTTAAATTGTAGTGCTGAAGTCTAAGAGAACTGTTCTAACAATACTATTACAAAATCCCAAAGTAAAATTTCTAAGATGTTAGCAATAATTGCCAAGCCTCTTCTTTCTTGTAGGGTGTTCTAATGCTACATATTTAAGATTTCAAGTGCTTACAGAAACTGTATCTGAACCTTTAAGCAATATAATAGTAAACAATTATTCATTAGTCTTTACTTTCTTTGAAGTGTTACGCAATGGTGTTGAAAGATGATTCTGCAGAGAATATACACATCAAAACTCTCTGAAAACGCTCTGAAAGATGAGACCTTCCACACAATTATATGATTATTAGAAAGTGTATTTAAGAGAAGGATACTATAAATATATTTAATCTACAATTAAATATGAATTTCCAATGTTCGTGTTAGGCAGTTAATCCATATAAAAGTCGGGCATAAGGAAACCATTTTAATATAGTTTATCCCTGCATTTTTTGTTTGTAAACTTGAAACATTGATCCTTATAACTGTGTAGTCCCTTTGTCATACAATCAAAGCTATGATTGCTTCAGGACCATACACAATTCCAGTCAGTGTAACTAGTATAAAAAAGTATGTTTTTTATTACTTTATATATAAGTAACAGCTGATTTGGCACCTTTGCAGTGCATTCAGCTGCTGCTAAACTAAATCCAAGGCAAAGACAGTTGAAATTTACTGCAGGTCTTTGGTAACTATTAGTGCACCAGAAGCAATTATGGGGATACTGCACCATAGTAAGGAGCAGCATCATGATTTCCAGCTTATAAGTCTTATATCCTTGCTTGAACATGTCCTTATTTATGCACAGCTTATCCAGTTTTTGAAAAAAAATCATTAAAGCTAAAATGCCAGACAATTATTGAATTCATAGGAAGTGGTTGTTATCCACTCATTGGAAAGATAACAGATATACATATTGCAATTAATAGTTCACATTACAAAATAACCCCAGAGCCATCTTATGACAACCACTCAGCTCACATAGAACTACTTAAAATATTCCTCAGAGATTTCTGCTCATCTGGGTATATCCAGTATTTCAGTGACATAGTGCACATAGGTTGGTAGTCAGGTTTTCCGTAGTTGTATTTTCTCCCTGTAAAGTGACATTACTTAAAGGACAAAGCCTGGCAATCTTCAACTGCACAGTAAATACAGTTGAGATCAAAGAAAAGTATCCCTGCTGTCAAATAGCAGAATTTTGTTTTTCCACTGATTTTTGTGAGGTGAACATTAATATTTGAGGTTTGTTCAGTTTTGCTTTTATTCGTCTGGTGTTTTTTTTTTTGGTGGTGGTGGTGGTTTGTGGGTTTTTGGTGTTCAGTTTTGTTTTTCCAACTTTCTGTTCTTTTAGCCTGTGTTTCAACACTTCTGTTTTAATTGAGTTCCACTGGCTTTATACCACTCAGTTGATCTCAAGCAAGTGGGAAAGAAAGAGCAATCTTTAGCTGTAACACACAGGATAATCTCCGTATACAGGCTAGACTTGAGTATGTATGGTCTCATTTGAAACAAACAGAAAAGAGTAATCTGCAGGACAAATGCTGCAGCTTCCTCAGAGAGAGAACTCCCAAGGTAATTGTACAAGAACCTGAACCTTTCTTTTCAAACATACTTGACATTAAAAACTTAATGCTAAAAGCTTGGCTTCATGTCCTTGGCTTCTATTTAGCACACTTGAAGATTTAACATTAATCTCATTCCCCTCCCGTTCCTCTAGCTGGTTTTACATTCAGTCTACAATTCCCTGATACGTTGTCCAATCACTACATGATCATGAGCTACTGCATTGAGTCTGCTTTTTTAGAGGAGAGGAAGGCAGGGAGTGCTAAACATTTATTAAAATTTTGCTTTTAATTGCAAAAGTAGTAATATACATTGTAACTATTCTGTTAAACACAATTTGTCCTCATTTTGCAAAGACTATAATTTCCATACTGCACTTTCCTTGATCATATACTTTGTACCACCACAGAATCTGGTCAGTTATTTTGTGAATGCTTCCATCTTTGTCTAGCAAGGTAGGATTGAAGAGAAATGCTCGCACTGGATGGAATAGGGAATGGAGAGAGTATCATTTCATCACTGACATTGTTACCTTCACAGAGATCTGGATACTGCAGGCAACAGGTATGTTCAAGACAGACTGCTTCAAACAAGTCTACTATCATGAAGGTTATAGGTACATGCTGGCTGTGTCTCAGACTTCACTATATCCCAGTCTCTTGGGTTCACCACAGCTCAGCCAAACCTGTAGCCACTCCCAGGTGACAAATTCTGCAAACAAAATCAACTAAAAGGTACAGAGAATCACAGAATCATTAAGGTTGGAAAAGATCCCTAAGATAATCTAGTCCACCACCATGCCCACTGAAAGAACTATGCCCACCACTGCCCACTCTAGACATTTCTTGAACACCTCCAGGGAGGGTGACTCCATCGCCTCCCTGGCAGCCTGTTTCAATGCATCACCACTCTTTGAGGATAAATTTTTCTTAATATCCAAATTGAACCTCCCATTGTGCAACTTAGGGCTATTACCTCCTGTCCTATCACTAGTTACCTGGTAAAGGCAAATCCCCACCTTAACATAACCTCCTTTCAGGTAGTTGGAGAAAGTGATAATGTTTCTCTTCTCTAGAAAGAACGACACCAGTTCCTTCAAGTTGCTCACCACAAGAAGGCTCCAGACCCTTTACTAGCTTTGTCCTTCATTGTCTATGGTATTTAAAGTGTACATTGCATGCTTTTATAATTTGTCTTGAAGGTTCTGATTTTTGATAACTTAAACTGACAAGGCTATGAACACAGAAGCATCTAAAATGGTGCTACTGAAGAAGTCATCAACCATACAAGATTCTTACAGCAATTCTAAAGTCTCAACACTTAATCTGTCTCTGTCTGTGACATCCTATTCTGTCCATTGCAGGGCTCAGTTCTGGCCATTCCTCCTGGGTTCCTACACACAAGACAGCTTCTAGCAATAGGCACACTCTTCAATATACTGGAGTCTAAACACAGAGCAGGCTTTTTCAAAAACTATTTACTCTGCCATTTAAGAGTCAAGAACCATTTATGTAGCTTTCTGCTCAGTTCATAAGAGAGTATATACCAACATAGAAGTTATTTTCAACATCTCTACTTACACTACTGCCTGCTAGGCTCTCAGTCATCATGCTTCTAAAAACTGAAACATCCATGACCATAAAGCCATCCCACAAAGGAAATACTGAAAGAATGCAGGCATAACTAAAATAAAATATTCATTTAGTGAATAAAAGCAACATATATAGAAGTATATCAATATGTACATAGCCTACGACTAAATATGCAGTTCCAGTATTTGTATTAGGCAGAGAATCTATTAGAAGTTGACTAGAAAGTAACCTTATATATAGCCCATAGGCATAGCTTTGTAAAATATATATTTAGCAAATAAATGGAATGTCATTATTTATAGAAAAAAAGAATACTTGTAAGAGGGACATCTTATGAAAGTAGAGGAGTACAAAGAGACATAAAGTGAGATTTTTCTTACAGAATTGCCAGTACCAAGAAAAACAACTTTTTTTGCAGGTAATCAAATGTTTGGGGTTTTTTCCAATTAAGTTAAATGCGTCATTAGTTTTGGGGGACTCACATTTGCATTATGTAGATAGCAAAAGGTGCTGGAAACATAAATGGATGAACTTCACATACATATTTGTTACACTGTTTCCATTTTACTTAAAAATAAAAAACAAGCAACACTATATTCCTACTTCTAAGAGCATGACACTTTTTCAATTAGAATGCTTTCCCTATAAATAATAACAAAGCAAACTCCCCAGATTTCTTTCATGTGGCATTCCATGATGAATGGAATTTTCTTCCTTCCGTTTCTAGCTTTTTTTGTGAAGCGTTAGTTAAAAGAAATGGAAATCACTTTTAAAAAATTCGTTGCCACAAAGTATACAGAGATTAATCAATCACATTAATGCCTGGAAGTCAAGATATCGAAGTTCTGCTCCCAAATCCATCATTGGTCTATGGCAAGACCCCACATTAGGTCTCTTTCCACATCTGTAAAATGGAGAAGATATCTGCCCTGTTCTATAAATAATACAGAAATAAAGTTCAAAGAAAAAAATGTTTTGAGTTTTTGTCTGTTTGTAGATATTTTATATACCTTTTCTTCCCCTGTGTGGCAATACTTAAAGAGGTCTCAGCATTTCTAACAAATAGAGTAAAAGAAGATACAGGCAGAACAAAACACGACATGTCTGGTTAAGAGAGTAAAAACAAAAATAAATCAGTGTAGAACATCCAAAGATACTTCTTATGAAGTATTCTTTTAAATCTAATGATTTAAACCTGTCAAATTCTTCCGTTTTCTCTTTAGGCATAAGAAAACCTCTGTATTCCCAGCATTAACACTGGAAAAGATGATATTGATTCCAACTCCTTTTGGAAAAGGATTTTGAGATCTACAAATGGATGTATTATTATATAATTCACTTGTGTACCGTTTGTAAGAAATTTCTAGCCCAACAATTCATGTTTAATAGACACTTCAAAATTACAGCGCAGACTACAGATAAAAAAGACTAGAAGAATTCAGTAAAAACTGTGCTAAATGAAGACAAACAAACCAATATTGTCTTGCATAGTTCAGCTGTTTTTCAGACAACTTTTGTGTAAGCACCAAGAACACAGCAATTTTTTGCTAAAGGGTAAAAAGAGTAGTTAAACCTACACATGTAGTTCCATAATACGTTTCGATACAATTTATACTCCATGTGAAAGGATCAGCTACTTACAGCAAATGAATTCAATGACTCTATACAACAGATACCAGAAGCAAAGTACTGACTCAGGGGCTATTCAGCATCATAAAATAGCTATACTGCGTATCATAATCTTAATTCTACACTGTAAGTTAAATACACTAAGAACTTAAAGGGCACGGTGTTCATTCCTAAACATCACTTACATGATAGTGAAATAATGATTTCTGTGACTAGCTACCTCAATACATGTAAACACTTCGTCTAAGTCACTTAATTGTGTGCTCCACACGAAATTCAAATTGTTATATATACAGACATAGTAGTGCCAGAAACACAAAGAACATACTACTGAAACAGATACTTAACTCTGATTCTATTTCATAATACCCAACTGTCCGCTCAGATTCCTTTCAGTCAAAGATGCTCCTATTTACCCAAACTGTCAAATCAGGAACTAAGACAGAAACTGTACTTATTTGGTTTAACTCATATTTTTGACTGAAAGCTACAAAACCATATTTGGTTTCAAAATGAATCTTCTCAGGATATCAATCAAAGCACTAAAAGTTAGCTTTAATGCCTATATATCGAGGAACAAGATTCAGAGCAGCAGAACCAAGAACCAGAGAATATCATTAGAAAAGTATGACACCTTTCTCCCTGTCACAGACTTTGCATAATTCTCACTTAAGAGAGTCAAACACAAATAGCTAATACCTCTTCAGTTAAGAGTGGTATTTGGCAGAAAAGTGGGACATGATGGTGACATGACAGCCAAATCTGGTGTGTACCATAGAAGTGTCCCTGTTCAGCTCATTTTATTGTCTCACAGGTAGGCATGAAAGTGAAAAAAGTAATCTGACGTTAACAAAACATTTTTTTCAACCTCCCTCTCTAACCAATCCTTCCACCTGAAAGATATTAAATAAAATCTCAGTTGTTATTTGATAGAGCAAGCAGCTTCCTTGTAGGTGTTCTTTAAAGCTACAGTGAGCATGGTTCGCACTTTGTACTACGAGGGGAACCATAATAATGCCCATTTTGTTCTGATCATGTAGCCACAGTGAACATGGCAATATTGAAAACAATTTTAATTTTTCTATTTCGTGCTATGCTTTCCTAAAATCAACCATAGAAATACTGCCATATTGCTGTAACAGAGATTAAATCACTATCTCCTTATTAATGAACAATCCTAATACCATTTAGCTTGTGCAAAGCATACAGGCTCAAGACTGCAATCATTTTCAATCCACTGTCTGATTTAAGAATATCGATTTCCATTTTAATATTAATGCCCTGTGTGCTTTCATTATTACTTTGAGCGCAAATGTTACTTAGTGAATCTGAAGAGTCTGTTTTTATTCATTCAACAATGGACTACGTAGATACAACAGACATCAATTGTAACAGTCAAGGATAGCCCCAATGAAGCAGTGCATTAAAAAAAAAGAAAAAACAGAGAGCATGAAGTTCTCAGCTCAAAGTAATTCTTTTAATATCAAAATAACATGAGGCATACACATTTAACCTAAACTGTAACTCAATATGTAGTTAGAAATAAATGGAGTACGAAAAATATTGAATTATATAGACAAAATTTGGCATAATAATGATCTCATAAGTGATTTGATTGTTACTAATAACACAGACTAACTTATCTGGTAAATACAATAGATTCAAGCCCAGCACAAAGTACTCTGCTGTACTTATTTCATTCTGATTTTAGAGTAACACATACCTATTGATAACAAAGTCATTTATTCTCATGCTAATCATCACCACAGAGAGAAATAGTCCCAGTCGATCAAAAATAGCAAGAACACATTACTGAACAAGAGCAGTGTGTTGTGGTCTAACTCAGCAGGTGGCTCAGCACCACACAGTCATTCACTCCCTCTCTTCCCAGTGGGATAGGAGAGAGAACAACAACAACAACAACAAACAACCAAAGTAGAACTCGCAGTTTGAGACAAATTTACTAAGATAGAGGAACTAAGACAGTGTTATTTAATACAAGGGCTACTCTTAAAGTAATGCTCCCTATTTTATTATGTTGTCCTACAACATCAGAAGCAGATGCTGGTGGTACGGCATTAGAGGTTGAACCTTCTCACCAATATTTTACCCCATTTTGTTGCCATGCAACAAGTAGCACCTGACATGGACACATAATTGAAGCAAAGGTGTGCAAATATCATGTACAGGTCTGTTTATAACTTTGAATCTCAGAGATCCCTTACCACCAGCATTTCTATGATTGAGAAAAGGGAGAGAAAAGAAGAAAGACAGACACAAAGAGGAAGTATCCAAAAAAGTTTAGATGTAAAAACAAACAAAAAAATGCACGCCTTCCAGCTTCACCTAAAAGCTTGGAGCTGATAACACTAGCCTGTTTTTAATGGCATATTTTCCATAAATATGGCCTAAAAAGTGCTTGACTGCATGAGAAACTCTCAGTCCCCACCTCTTACCCAAGTCATATATACATTTGTGACTCCATTCTTCCTTTTGAGAGAGAAAACTCCAGCACATCTCCGAAACAGTGGTTCTTCTGTTGTTATCATAAAATATTATTTTCTTCTCAAAACGGTTCAAGATTCAGCCAAGTCACTGCTTAGTTGTCTGGTTTCAAGTAATGTATTTCCTTGTTTAGCAAGGCTTAATTTTAGGATATCTGTTTTATTTTATGGTTTCCAAAATTCTCTCTCATTATGAAGCTATATCTGCCAGGAACACAATGTGGAACTGTATGTCGAGATCAATTATGTTGTACCTAACTAAGGAAAAGCAAAGTGTCAACTTAACTTCCTAGTGATCTTTTATTTCACATTTAATTTCACTTCATTTTTCTACTCAAGTTCGCTCAGTTTCCCAGCTGCCTTAAATCCATCTTGAGCATGTCCCACCACCAAAAACAGCGGATTCTCCTTCTGTCTGCATCTACACATTTCTAACATTTTTGTCAACTGTGGATGTCATTTGGCTGTGCATTAAGTTAGTTATACATGCACCTGAGGAAGGAGTATTCAATAAGAGTGTTGACACAAAAGAAAGGGGAAAAAACACCTGTGGGGAAAACCAGAAGAATAAGTAGGTTCCCCTCTTCTGAAAGTGCATACTGTTATGGGACAAGTCAGACTACCCTGTGTGTGGAGCCACACTAAGTGGTTATGTGTTACCCTCTCCATTTATTTATTTAACATTCTTACAGCTGCAAGTACCTGCAGCCACAGACCCACTATTGGTCTCTCAGACTTCTGGGAAAAAGATGCAACCAAATTTCTAGATTGTTTAAGCCCCCAAACTTGGAAAGCTACTGTTTTCCACTTGAGTATCTTAAGGCACAATTCCTCTGGAGCCACAGTTAGAGTTCAACTGCTCATCCTCAAATTCAGCACTGGTATACAGTCATCTATACTTAAGGACACTCTTGAGAAACTCACTCACGTTAGAAGCCTTACAGTTTACAGATGAACACCTCTGGCAACAGAAGTGTTTTTCACCCTAGGTGGCTGACGCTACCATTTTAAAATTTAATCAAGGAAAGAGTTGAGAAATCACTGAGAAAGAAAAGATCAGAAATTAAGATGCAATTTCAGTTTGACACAGAGTCACTGGTTCCAATTACAGTAAGCCTAATCCCTGCAGACTGTTACCTCTCTACCTGAAAACATCCATATTCAACTTCCCAAATTCTCTGATAATATTGATTATATCCAAACACATAAATAGGAACTCAAATAAAAGTGGAGCTCTTAATGCTGGAGAACATTACCCTGATTCCTAGTGAGACTTCTTTCTTGCTTGAAGGTGATAAAGTACTGAATCGTGAACTGGTCACAGAGCACAAAAGATCGTTTCCTCACTTACATATGAAATATGTACCATATTTACTGGATAAAGTCTAATCATATGAATGCTAGTTAAGTCATGGAAGCAAAAAAAGTATAATTATTTCACAGACAAACAACAGGGGTGTGGGAATGGAAGGCAACTGAAATAAAGATATTCAAAGATTACTTTCCACATCTGAGGTCCTTTCAGACATTCCCTCAGGCAATTGGTAAGGGTGAAGACCTTTAAATAAATAACAGATTTAGAAAGTCACTTGTCAGTGAAATGATGAATGTAGTTAGCTAATATTATTCTTAAGGAAGAGACTTTTTACGCATTAGTATTGTAGACTTGGCTACTAAGAGAACTTTTAAGTGGTAGAACAATAAAAAAATTCAAGAACAAAATAAAGCAAGCAAGAACAGATGTGGTTTCACAGAGAACTTATTAGGCACTTCTGAAAATACACAACTGCAAGATGGTATCTTCCTCCAAAGTTCATGAAAAAAATATGTGGTACCACTTCGTCTTGGGTCATGAGATATATATTCGTAAAGCATAGGAAAAAACACAATTATTAGCTTCTCCAGTACAACACAGAATGAGAGGGGTGTTTGAAGGTTTTCAGCCAAAGGATTTGGTGTTTTTCTTTTAAAACACAAAGCAGGGTAACAAAGTCTTAACAGTATTCCTCCTTCCCAGCAAACACACAAAGAATACTTACTATAGAACCACTAGAGTTCTGACTTGGTTTGTATTCTCCTAGATATAACAGAAAAAGTAGATATGATCCTTAGTTTCCAAGCAAATATCTACAATTTCATCACACAGTAACTCTGACTCAGATACGATTAGACTGAAAAAAAATCCTTACCACTTTGAGGCATACAAACAGCAGTGCATTACACAAAGCAATACCTTTTCACTTGTTGGCCTTGGTGAATTCTGCTTTTTCCTCACCTCCATGTAATACATGAGAGGTAAAGAAACTTGTGAATGTGGCACTTAGGGGAATGGTTTAGTGGTCACAGTGGTGATGGGTTGACAGTTGGACTTGATGATCTTAAAGGTCTTTTCCAACTTAATGATTTTAATATACAGGCTACAGTAACAATTTTACAGATTCTGGTATATATATATATAAATTGTACATATTTACAAAGACAGATTAGTCTATTGGCATATGCTGTTTCTATGTAACATTAAAAATTACTCGGATATAAAACAACTTAAATCTTTAAGACAAGCCTCCAAAGCCAATTTTAAATCTCATTTACTGTTGTTGCTATCCTGCTCATGACTGAGAAACCTATAGTAATCCTGAACAGCTGCCAGCCAACAGGTGCTGCTGAATAACATTGAAACACAGTGCCGTAAAGTGAAACCAATTTTGTCTCCTTCACTGTCAGAATCAGGTAAACTGGTACCATCTGCAGCATCTTTATTATTACTTTTAATACCCTCTACAAACTTAGATGGAAGACTAAACTTCAATCAGGAAATCATGTCCTATCATAATTACCACTGCCAGAGCTGCACAATTTATGAGATTTGTAGGGAAGCTAAAGCAAAGTTCTTCCTCTAAAGGCTGAATACAACTGACAGGCAGTAAGCTGAATTTAGAACGTACAAAATGCTCTTGACATCTGTGTCTTGAGTATCATTAAGTTTTTGAACATGGTCACTTGCAATTGGAAGCCTGCTACAAAAGCATTTTAGTTTACCACTGGAAGTAATATCTGCAGAAGATTCTTTTCAGAGACACAGAAACATATTTTATCTAACAACTACTTCAATATTCCAGCAGCCCTGAATGCTACTTATCAGCTGTAGCAATTCTGCACAACCTACAGAAGCATGTGCAAGTTTTAGAAGTTCACCAACACACAAGAACAGCTGTGCAACTGAAAATATAATACAAATGATCTACCCAAGTATTCAAAAAGCAAAATGCAAAGATATTTCTTTATATTTCTTAGCTCTATCAGGATAGCCATAGATGGATATCTATTTTTCAAATGATAACTGTTACAGTAAAACTAATTAAATCATCCTGTCTTCAGATGGACTGTGTTATAAGGGGATGCAGTCTTCAAAATTTCATCTTTTGTTTTATGCATAAATCAGCTCCAGGAAATTTAATTTGCAACACAGAAAAGTAACTTTAACTGTACCTACATTAGGTATTTTTTTGGTTAAGTTTTATCAATAGAGTTAAATTATGCTCCTCAAGAGATTCTGCCTAAGAAGCTTATACAATCAGAGATGCCTAATTCATGCCCCAGTTAGATGAGAAAATACTACCCAGGAGAATTCCCTCCTTCTGGAACTTAACTGCAATGACTAACTTCACTGTGTTGAAGCATATGACTAATGTTGATAGAGACGCAATCAATGAAACTGCAACACACCCAAGCAGCTGATATCCAATGATTCTTGCATATTTACTTTAAACGTTAAATTATTTGCAGAAGATTAGCTCGGTGCAATTCACTTCAAAAAAAATTTCTGGTACTACATATACAGGGTTCACAAAGCTGCAAGGTAAAGTAGCTCTTCTACATACAAATTGGCTTTACATCATATTGAAATGCCCATTCATTTAACTAAGTACTTCTCAATAAATAACTAAATGTAAGAAACAATTTTGCAATTTGGAATGAAAGATATACTATGACCCAAATCTATCTATTTAAAATAAATGAACAGCATACAGTTATCCAGAATTAATGCAATTTTTACTGTAGATTTAGTTTGATGGCTAGAAAGATGATTTAGGAAAAAACCAGGATGGGAATAGAACAGTTCAAGTCATTGATGAGCAAGAATTTAGAAACTAGTTGTATCACAACAATTCTCTATAATTTACCTAGACAAAAAAAAAGCAAAACTGACATTGGCAAGCAGAGGAAAGACCTGGGATACCTACTTTCTAATTCAACAGAAATAATTGGTCAAGATTTAGACAGACCTATTTCATTGAAGGTAAAATGATCACAGAACAACTGAAACTGCAAGGTTGTAAGGGATCTCCAGCACCCTGTATTTCAACAGAAAAGCAATCAAATCTGTAAAATTTCTAATATTTCAGGGGAGTAGAGGCATAGCACCTGAAGGAAGGGTATAGCACAGACAAGATGTGATCTAAGAAGACAGACAGTTATAGCACAGTAATACAGGGTTACATGGAACTTATTAGGTTATAATTAATAAACTGACAGTACATAGGTCATATAAATAGAAGCTTTAAAGAAAACCGGTTTGTCTTCTGTCTCCAAAATCACTTGTCATAAAGTAACCAAAATATCACTGATAATTTAAGTGGACAGCTGCCTAAGGATGTCTACTTTTTCCCCAATCACAACAGTGCAGACCACAACTACTTCTCTATAACAGGTAATTTGCTGCTAAGATAAACATTTCAGATGATAGAAACACTCCTCTCACAATACGAGAAATAGAAAACTAGGTGGGCTATTATATTCAAATTTAATTTCAGTGCTCAGTTATCTTGCATATTCTTTGACACTTATATTTTTGCTTTTCTTTTATTAAGAGTTCAGGCTCCTGACAAAAGTTCCTAGAAAAATTGTTTTAAGTAGCTTCAGAATTTTCCATGAGACCTGACAGCATTGTCACTGTCTACACAGAGGTGACTAAAACCCACATACTGTAATACATTACACTTATATTCCATCATCCTATCCACTAGATGACAAAAAAAGGTATCAACTAATTATCACCGCCAATTTCACCACCAATCTTACCTGCTCACATTAAAGGAATAGAAAGAACTACTGTGATAGCACTGAAGTAAAAGCTTTGTGGATGACTGATATTCAAACACAGACTTGTATACATAAATTGATCACATTTTGAACTTTCTCCATTTGTGCTTTTTCATGCTAGATACTCAAAGCACACCAGCATTCCTACTTTCTATTTTCCTACTTTTAAGGAAAAGCAAACATCCGAGGTAATATTTTTTAATCAAGTTGCAGCAGATGAGAAGTAAACAATGGATATCAACAATAAGCTCTATTATTTTTTATCAGATTATACAGCTAGCAGTACCAAGTCTCTGGTTTTGTCCTTGCTGGAGAGCACATCATTCTTTCCAAATACCAGTATCTTCCACCGCAGAGGAACACATGACCTAGAATGACTACAGCTCCTCATAGATGAGTCAGTGTTTGAAACCATTCACAATCTTCCACTGTCAACATCACACTTAATGAAGTTCATGAATATTTTATTGGAAACATTATCAAGAAGTACTCGAATTTGTAATGCTCAGGTAAATCCTCATTTTCAGGCAAATAAAGTTTTTTATATATCTTCCAAAGCAGAAATCCACCCTTTAGCACTAAACTGATCAATTCATAACTCTATGTACATAAAGTAAAAACACTTTTTCAACAAGGAGATTTTTAAAACACTCTCTATCAGTCCAGAATTGTCTATATTCTATTAATTTTTCCAGTTGGCATATGAGTGCAAAGATTTTTATTTAGTTGGTTTTGCACACTAAGGTAGGCCACACAATTTTGACCACAGTATGAAGTGGAACCTTCTGTAAACCACTTACATTTGAACTTAGCTCTTCCAAACCACGGACAAACTCCACAAGTCTGGGGTTATGTTTTGTTATTAAGGAGTATATTTAATTCCTTTCCTGAAATATAAGTTACTAAATGAACCAAATTTCATTTCAATGGTAGCGCTGCTTCTTTATAAAATACAAAAGTGGAAAAATGCAGTGTATTTTGCAATACTATGACATATTCAGAATTTCAGAAGTATTTTACTGTATAGTAACACCTGGACTTACATTTTGTCTAAGAACTACTCATAGTTTGAATGTGTATTTTCCCCAGCACCGTATTTTTTCCATGAAATTATTATATTTATTATATTATATACTTCAGAAATATTGGAAATTCAAGATTTTACACACAGTTATGAACTTTACAGTCTTAAACAACACAACCCTTTGTAGAAGATATTTTCAAAAATACTACTTTTCCTCAGATTGCATGGCTTTCATTCACTTAAATTTAGTTTCAACAACATTTCTTAGAGCAGAAAAAGCCATAAAACTTCATTTTAGGGATGCAAAACAATTTTATTGTTGATTATGAAACTAAGTGATTTTGGTGATACCTGTAGCTATAAGCAAAGCACAGCCTGATCTATTTTGTCATAAGGGAAATAAATATAGATTCTTGAGCCAGGTGAATGATGAATCACACTTTAAATCCTTAGTAATAACCAAGGTGAAGACCACTAGTTAGATGCATTCCTTCTCTTGGGTTCTGCTTCCTTTGTTCTTTAACTGATGATGCAAAGTAGCATCGCACACACCACAGAATACCTTCCAAGTTTTAACAAAAAAATTTGTCCTACAAGCAGGACACTAAACAGCTCTAGAGAAAAGTAGCTATCTCCATAAAAATTTATTCAAACACTAATTGGCAAAAACAGCCTGTGCCACTGAAAGACTATTACAAGAAGATATTATCAGCAGTTAAGCAACATTTCAGCTCATTTCTGCAAAATGGAAAAGTCATTCTAAAAGTGCTTCAACTAATTTCTATGAAAAAATTTCATGTGTGTATGTATAGGATTGCAACTCTGATGAACTTGACTCCTTTGAAATCAAATTCCCACTGACATCAGCAATGCTTAGATTTTTCTTGGTTGTTAGTCTTTCAAGACATATATAGTGTGCCAAAGAATATTTCTTGAAATAATTTTGGAAACAAATTGGGAACCTAGTGCTTGCCTGCTGAGAGGAAGAGTAATTTATGTGTCTTTGGAAATGTTAGAAAACAAATGTCCTTGTTCTGAGGAGTTCAGCTAAGCATCTGGAAATTATGAGCCCTTATCTTCTGCTAGATCTCTTTGAAAAACCCCTAAACACTCCATAGCATTTCCATCAGGGCCTTTCCTCAGTTGGATACTAAAAAGGATCTTCTCTTCTAACGTACAAAGCAGCAGCAGAATGTACTCTCAACTGTGCTATTGACGCCATTACGTTTGTAACAACACTTAAGCAAAAACGTTTCCTGCTCCTGTTCATTCTCCTTTGGAGCAATAGCATGCTCTCTGCTGTCCAACCCATCTCTTCAGCTGAAGTCTTGACAGTTCAAAGGTTAGACAGCAGTGCAGTAATAAACTTCATTCCATACACACATCAGCTACTCAAAAAAGAAACTTTCACAGTTGAACAAATGTCATTCCTCAGGGTCCTTCATTTCCATGAAGAATACAGGCAGAATGGTTAGGGGACTCAGGAAAAAATCTAGCAGTCTGAGCAAGTGCTGCGTTGTCACATATGCCTCAAGCAAGGCTCACTCAATAACTCTGACACAAACAGCTTTTGATGTAGCTAGTAAATATGGAGAAGATATATTCCACAGCTCACAGTGAATACCACAAGTAAACAGACCCTGTAGTTAGACCAGGATTATACATTAACTTCTTCACAGCAGGCAGATGAATGCCCTAATTTTGTCAGCACCCTCCCTAATTAAAAGATATACAGAGAAGCAGTATGCTTACTGAGCTTGAATCAGGAAGCGTAGGCTTCAAGGGGAGTGGGGGACCCAGGAAACCAGACAGATGGTGGGCCACAAAAAGTCTTCAAATTTGCCTTCCCCATGGTTTCTTTTGAATTTGAAAGCTAGACTGGATTTAACTCCATTCACCACCACTCTCTGGGCCCAGCCCTCCAGCCAGCTCTTTACCCAGCAAAGAGCGCTACCTGTCCAAGCCATTGGCTGACAGCTCCTCCAGAATACCGTGAGAGACAGACGTTGCTGAAGTCAAGGTAAACCTTTGCAGCAAAATCAGCAAAGTACAAATTGCACTTGCCACACACACCCACTTCAGTGTACTGCAGAAGACATCAGTAATTTGAAGATGCTTTTATTAGCACATTCGCATTAGATATATGTGCTAGAGAACCTCTTAATTGTGTGGTCCACTCATCAATTCAGATCTTAATAGTACTGGAATATCAGCACCCTTTATGAAAGAGTTTCAACATTGAGAAAGAAATCTTCATTGAGAACACAACGCACATAAAGTGGTGGTATCAGGGAACTACATTTTAAATAGTACAGCTTAGTCAACCAGCTTCTGAAAAAGTCATTTGCCAATGACTCTCTCAAGGTGAGCAGGACTTCTTTTGAGGCTCAATGGTTACAGCAAGTTCATACAGAACATTAACAGACCTCATCTCAAGTGTCAATTCACAAAGTGAATCCCACCTTCTATATTCATACAGTTCCACAAAATAGAGGGTCAGTTTACCATACATGCAATTTCCACTCATCTCCAATTACAGATTACTCCCGGACCTTCAGGGACATTCAGAACATCAGAAGGTAGAGTAGTAGACTATAACCTATGGGGAAAATATCACCTATCAGACTGTCAGGCTGTTTTCAAGGTACCATTATATGTTTCCAGACACGTACCTGAAATTCATTTTAATAATTTACTCTGAATACCATTTAACTCCACCTTGTCAGTTTACTGCTGTAAAAATCAGTTATAGATGATACAGTGACATTTGCCTGACTTGGGAATTACCTCCAAATGTCAGAAACCTTTAAATATTCTTGGACAGATATCTAGCATTGAACAGATTTCTGAGCTATAGATGAAGCCAACTTTCTTTGCTCTGATTGCCTCTCTAGATGAAGGATTCTTCAAAAACATGATCTCTCAAAATATTAATATTATCCAAATCCTTGATCATTACAGCCACATGTGACAGATCAAAGCAACAAATTTCTGAGTTATATTGCTTAAGAATTGCAATCTCTGTATATGGAAATTATACAGCACATAAAACCTTGAACATAAAGGTTAATTAATTTGAGCTGTTTGATTACACCTTACACATTAAAAGAGATTCTGCCACTGCTTATATCCAATGCACTTTTAAGAATGCAAGACAATTTAATTCTATGCCTGGAAGTACATATTTCCCAGATAACTTCCTAGGATATAAATTTCTACCTTCTGTTGCTTGGTACCAGAGTTAAACCAGGGTATTACATCACAGGTGACACAGCTACTACTAGAAATTCACTAATAACATACAAAGAAATTAGTGAGAAGCTAGACTAGTTTTAATAATCAGAAATGAAATGTTATAAAAGGATAAGGAAAGTAATATCTGCATAGGCTGAAAAGACAGACTTATAAACAAGGGTATAAAGTATTTGTAAATAAATGCAAGAGAATGAGTATTATCTGCTCTCCATCCCAGACACCTTAAAAAGGTAACTGAATAGGAAGGATTTGGTCCTAACCATGAAAGCTACACAAGCTGCAAAGCCATTCTAGGCTTCCCACACAGCAGCAGAACTCTTAGTTTGGGTTAATCTATATTTTGTAACTGAATTCTTCAGATAAGAAACCAGAAGGGGTGGTATTTTTCTTCCAAGATCTGCACAAGCAACTGACCTATTTCCATTCATAGGAATACATTTTGCATTCATGGACACATGTAAGAGACAAATCAAAAAAGGATGAAATAGGTTATGAAAAAATGGAGGTGGTAAGGGAAAAAGTTAGCAGGAAGATACTTATGGAGTAGTGCTCTGTGATTTACTTCAAAAGAATAAAATGTGATCTTCTGTCTTTGAATGCCTAATAAAAACAGGTATTTCAGACATGCCAAGTAATTAATTTGTAGAATATGCTACACAGAAGAGCAAGTAAGACAGTTTCCACAACAGTGAAATATTAATACTTCTACATTTAAAACCTTGTACTGCTTCAAAATGTACTGAAGTGATTCCCAAAGTTCAGGAAAGCAATTTATGCTCTGTAACAGTAACATGGGCACCACTGGCTAGCCCTGCAGAAAAATTGAACACAACAGAAAACTCATCTGAAACATGGTTGTCTGCAGCTAGTGACTGGTTCATGGGATTAAAGTACAGTGTAATTTGGAAACAGAAACCAATAGCTTGAGGTTAAAACATTCTGCCCCCACCATACAGTCTCTTTCATTCTAACCGACATCAAAAGAGATGAAAAAATCATGTTCAGTTCTTTCCTCACAGAGCTGCTACTTTAACTACATAGCACTTAAGTGCTAGCAGAACATTCTCATGTTAGAATGGGTTTTCCTTGGACAAAGAGAATAAAATGAAAACAGTTACAAGAAATAAAACAATGTTCAGTCCATGAAGCAATTATTTCTACTAAGAAAAATGGAAGAGTATTACTGAAAATGATTTTATTGATTTGACAGGTGATCCCAAAAGCACCATGAAGAACATGAGAAAACAGAAAAACTCATGGTCAGCAGGGAAATAAAGAAATTATGACACTAGTTGATGGAACTAGAGATTCACATGTACATTTGCAGATTTCTAGCACACAGCAGAGCACCTAGCATTTGTCCCCTCTGAAAGTGATTTAAGTAATTAATTTTTTCTTTCCTCTGTACAAATCAGAAATACTGGGGTCAAAAACAAGATACCTTATCTCTACTACTCAAAGCAACCAAAATTCCCACTGTATTATTTCCATGAGCATAGAAATAAATAATAAAACTGAAAAAAGGATTATCTTATCCCCTTTCATCCATGACTGTATCCCGGGTTTTTCTTTTGAGGTTAAAGGGTTCATGTTTCTTAATTTTTGTAAGCTAATTCTTAGCTTGGAGAATATTTTCTTTCTAGAGGAGCACCTTATGATGCTGGAAGCATTATATGGATATTGTCAACTAAACTCTCTTTTCCCCTTTTGGGGGATTTTGTATTCTGCAAATCTTCTTTGAATTGATACAGCCTTTTTTTGTGTAAAATGCAAGGCCTGTTATAGGGCACTAGTTCAAACAATCATTTATTAACTTCAGTAAGCAATCATGAATACCTAAATGTGATTCTCACCTCTAGTAACTAATGAAGCTTGAATTAGGTCACAGTATTATTTACTGAATTCAAAATGACTTTCACTATTCAGAAGTTCTTTGAAACTCCTCAGAGTGATGTATTAGGGTAATGCAATGTAAGAATAGGACACTACTAATCTGACATTTAACTAAACAAACATCATAAAAAGAAAATTCTGTAACTCAGTAATATATAGACTCTAAAATTCTAATGACAATTAAAACAATTATTTGACCTTAATATGATAAATTATTTTCAGATAGAACCAAGAAGCTATAATTGTTTCACTAACTCTTGTTAGATGACATTTTTATTAAAAATCCTACCATTGAAATACAGACTTTTCTTGAAAGAAGAGCACCAGAAGACCTGAAATTATATGGTAAAACATTGGGAAAGACAGAATTTCACACTCTATGGCAGAGCACCCTTCAGGAACACGTAATTTCCAGCTTCGCTGCAATAGTTTATTGTGCTCCTAATCAAACTGAAAATACACACCAGTACACAGCATTCTAAATTAGAATGCAAATAGTACAGAAAACTGATGAAATTCTTTTCAGAAAGTACATGAAACAAACATGGGATTTCATGCAGGTTTCCAGATGCTGAAAAGCCAGGGTAGAAGTAGGAACTAGGAACACCAAATAAGACGACTGCTATTTCAGCTCTACTCACACTCCTCCTTTATGCGTTCAGGATTAAATGAGCCCTCCACAGAATTATCCACAATAGGCATTTTCTACTGGTATTACAGTGGCATGGCTTCTCACAGGCAAAGCACATCAACAACACACATTTATTCTTCTACATTGTTAAACGTGATGAAAATAAAATGTCAGCTTGTCACGGAGTTACCTCTTGATCTGTCTGTGACAAGGGGACAGCAGGCCCACCGGCCTAAAAGAGAGTGGAGTCAACAGCCTACAGGCCTGTTCAGCCCAGTTTTGTGACTAACAGGGCAGGGGGTCCCACAGAACCATGCCCCGGGAAAGGAGGAAGTAAAGGGAGATGGATGGGCAAAATGAACAAATGACAATTACAGACAACACCTCAAGTTCAGAGGTACATGACCCTAATCATTTCTGAATCGACCTTTAACTTATTTTGTCAAGTGGATTTATTCACAATACTGGCAGTAACTTAAGAATTGAAATTTACCACGGCTTTTGGATTCAACAAATTGTTGCATGATTCTCACCACAACTTTCAGCTCCCTGTTCTCTCTTGAGCCAGTAGAGAAAACAAGTCACCAACACATATCTGTTTAGGGTACTTGCAGTGTTCATTCCAGCAAGCAGCTTGGTAGTTAAAGTAACAACTTTTACCCAGCTTTCAAGAATTCATTCCTACTGACATAGGAATGTGGTTATTTTATCCATTCTCCAACACTCTGAAAAAATTTCCCCTTCCTATCAAATAATTTTTATTCTCACATTATTGCCAAATCTATTTCAAAAAAGATAACAAAATGCATTAGTCATGTATATTTTAAATAATCACTGCAACCAAAATGCATTAGGTGAAATCAAATCAGTAGAGTAAATGGCCTGGATGGCTGTCATGAAACCTAACTCCAAAGCTCCTTTAAGTCAGTGACACCCTTTGGATCAGTCCTAGTTAGTAGCAATTACCAGAGCCATTAGTTTAAGATCTTTCATTAACATTACATTCATTTTTATTACAAAACAAGAAAAAAATCATAAATAATTTAAGATTGAACTCCTCTTTCACAATTGCATCCTTTGAGCTTTAGAAAAAATAATTCCTTACAAATCCAAGCAGAAATGTGGTCTTGCACATGTATGGAAACTTGTTTTAAAGTCCTTAGAGATTATTGGTGATACACGTGAAAATGTTTTTCTGCAACAGGAAGAATAAAGAAACTGTCTAAAACAAAGCGTATGTGCGATATCCAGAGAGTGATACTGCAGATGGCCATAACACTGTTTACAAGAAATCTGATTATTTCACTTATTTTGGCACAGTGCCTAAATAAGCATTTTTCTTCCCCTATGTGTGTAATACCTTTAGCAGATACACTGAAGAGTTCTAACATTTATTTCCTATGTTTCATCAAATGCAACACACTATCCTATGAGATAAGCTCCTGTTAGGAAAGCAAAGTCAGGAAATAGGCAATTGGAGATTCTCATCCAAACTACAGGAGTTCTGGTGTAAAAATGTTCCTTCTATTTGTTAGCTTTAGTGAAAAATAAGTAAATAATAGAGGAATTCATTAAAGTATGTGGTTTATTAAGGCAGCATCAGTTTCAACAGAATTTCCAGACAAACATCCACTGTGGCTAAAATGTTCAAAATAATTTTCATTTTTTTCTAAACTAGTTCATTATGATATAGAAAAATAAAACAAATTAGTCTATTGCTGCTCTCTGCTACCCCCTCCTAGAAAATGTATCATGAAAGTACTTAGTTATTAAAAAAATAGCAACATGTAAAGTCCTATTAAATGCTTCAATTTCTATTTTATGAATTATAACATATGCAACTAGACTGATAGTAATTAATAGAGTTCAATTTCTTGTAAGGCCCACTTTTCCCCCCCAAAAAGTGCATAGTATTACCTGTAAAGAGAATTGAGTTGCTTTTCATTTCTGTTATTTTTGTTTTTGATACTTTAAGGTTTGTATCTGAAAATGTAAGAAAAACCACAACTGTCTCAAACCAAAGAAACAGCACAGAATCAGAAGTTAGACACACAGAAGGCAATTAAAAAGTTTAATAAGGAAAGCTTCTTGCTAAAACATACAGCTCAGAGAAAAGTTGAGCCCTTCGAACACAAGTCCACATAAACAGCAGGAGAGAAAGTGTAAACACCCAAATCAACATGCCCTGATTTGAAGCATGCAGAGCAGCAATGTCGCCTACTCCAGGGATAGAGAGAACTCTTCCTACACAAAAAGGTTTTGTAGCTTCAACTCTAGGTTTTAAGCTATATTAGAGCAACTTGCCTACAAACAGATTTGCTACAGGCATGCTTTGAATCCAGAGATATAATATTGATTATTCTGCAGTGAGATAGGATAGCAGCATAAAGGCAGTTTCTTGCACAGCGCAAAGTTCTGTACATCATTACAAGAGAAAAGTAACAACCAAAGAAAAATAAAAATAGTATTCTCCTGCAGCACTGCTTCCCCCATGGCTGCAGAACATCAGAACACATGGCTTTTCATGACTAGTAACAGAGCAAAGCCTAATACTTCTTACATCTTTATCAACCCTCTGGAGATCCCAGAGGCTGTCTGTCAGGTTGACTGGAATACAACCTTCTAATGCAACTTCCCATTACAAGAGCAGAGTTAATGTATTCTTTGAACAAGTTCACCTCCCATGTGATCTCTGCTTGTAGTGAGATTTATTAGTATTAGTACTTAGATCTTATTAGTATTGTTTTTAGTACTCGTTTCCTCTTGTAATCTACAGATCTTGTTTCATTTCACCTTACATGCAGATCCTTTAGAAGGATAAGACACTCCACAGCTTTATTTTGATTATACAGATTCACAGGAAAAGATCTCTCAACTGCACACTGACTTAACTTGCTTAACAGCACATGAAAAGGTGTTTGTGAGAATGCACAACTGGTTAAAATAAGAGCAGTCTCATATTTATTAAATCAGTTGGGAGAGCCAGAATAATGCAGCTACTCCAAATTTAATGCCAATTTACTATTTACTTTGCTGTTTACTAATACCAAGGCTTTTCTGTCTTACTGCATTACAGAACTCATCATCAAGGGGTTGGACTCCACAATCTCTAGAGGTCTCTTCCAAACCCTGCAATTGTGTGGTTCTGTGATCTCATACATGACAGTAGAGGAGTTATGTCTACAGTATTATATCTTGTCTCTGCATATTAACACCAGGAACCCATGCTAGATCAATCTCTGACTTGTTCCCCCACACTACTGCATGGAAAGGCCATTCCAGCTAAGCTTCCTGACAGGAACTGCTTCCACCAGTTCCACTTTTTTTCTTTTTAAAGAGCCTGAATGCTCCAGACTTGACTGCTGTAAAATTTCAATAAGCCTTGTCCTTTGCCAGTACACCACCAGGGACAGATGCAGAATACAGCTCTTGATCCAGAATACCTGTAAGCTTTTAAAAAAAAAAAAGCACCAAATCAAAGATAAGCTTTAATTCCCAAAAATGCACAATTCAGGCCTTTTTAGTTAGCCTTAAGGATAGCTAACTAGAAGAGTTGTACTTAAGACCTTGCTTATTTGAAGAGTCAAATCTCTTATCCTATGGAAAAACTACAAATTCATCCCTAGTTTGTCTTCTGTGGAATAAGTAGTAATTTATTTTGTACTGTCATATTTTAAGTGGCCTAACAAGAACAGTCATAAAGGAAGAGAACAAAAAAACTGAAGTTACTGTTCAAAACTGATGGAAATTTGCCTGTGAGAGGCTTATCAAATGGTGAAAAGTATCAAAAAAGTGACAGGAGCAGATGCTGTTTAAGATAACTTAAGCAAAGAATTAGCACATGTTCCAGGTCCGTTGATATTAATGAACGGTGTTCTTTCTAAAAAAGAATACTGGTTTTATTTTAAATAGCATGATGAAATTATTAATTTATCATTTATCTTCTGTTCATTTTCTGGACAATTCTCATTAAGTCAAATGTCCATGAGAAAAGGAAGGATAAGCTGGACCCTTCAGGTCTTCTGATATTCCTTTAGCTCTTTATATGAATATGATTAGGTAAACTTGACCTAAAACATCGGTGCTAATAATTTCATGCAAAATGCTTCATATTCCAAACAGAAGTTCTTAAATTTTAGTTAAAATGACCCACACAAGCTCACTGGCTGGGTTCAAGGGCTCTACCAATACCGTAGCTCAAAGTTCCATTTCTGTTTTTAATCAAAACATCTTTTTTTTTTTCTTCCTGTGTCTAATGTCAGCTGTAACAAGGAGCACAGTGGAGTAAAAAGGGACATGAAGGGCAAAACACCTGGTGCTGAATACTCATAACTGTATTACAGGCATTCTGAGGAGGAATTAAATGCACTTTGGAATAGCTCCAGTCAGGTCCCACCCTCCCTTGGTTTAGAATATACTGAAAGGAATTTAATTTGTGTACTCTGGGACACAAACTAAATCTCCACAAGTTGGAGAGATCAGGATACATACTTAAAACTTCCTCCTGATCAGATACGAAGTGAATAGATGCACAGTGAAACTGAAAAGGGAAAATCTTAAACTACCTCAGATAGCTTAAATATCTATAGCTCATAAGATGGCAATGAAACGTTTCATAGATCTACATCTAGATCTATAAATCTCTCGATCTAAATAAAAATAGCACATATGGAACAAGGAATAATAATAGTGACCAACAAAGATAAATATTTGTTAAGTAAAGTACTATGTATTGAATAAAAATAGTCAACAAATATATCCAACTCAGACTTGCAGAACAGTTGTCCTGTTCTGAAGAATCTAGGACCAACTCGGACTTCCTGAGAAACACTGTGCACAGAACCAGCAACAGATTCTCCCCTGCTGGGACCACTGCCAGCAAGGACCTGTGGACTCTCTCCACCCTGTGCAGCCTGCCTGCTTGTTCCCAGTCCCTCTTCCTCACCTTCTGTCTCACCATCACAGTTTTTATCTACATCTGCTGCAAGTCCTTGTTTCTTTCAGCTTCTCCTCTGTAAATAAAGAAATCTATACATATAGATGAAAGGTGTTTATAACTCTATTTAATAGTTTTGTATTTTTATTATACCCTATTTCTTACTCTAAGCACCAAGCCTTTACCCTGCCATAGAATCTAAGCCTTCTGTTTTTCACGTATCCTATTTACAGCTCCCTTTTACACACATCCAGGTGTTTTTAGAATCCACACTGGAGGGCTTACAAACGGCCAAGTATCCACTACAGGATTGATCCTGAATGCCTGTTAGCCTTTAGAACAGTGAATGCAGCGATACTTACTCCCTTTTGTTAATACTCAAGGCTGGCTTCAAAAAGTACCCCAAATAAGGTATTGAATAAACAAGCCATCCCTCCCGCCTCCCCCTTTTTTTTTCCAGATAAAGTGAAGCTGCAGAAATAGTCTTCTTGCTTCCAGGGCTAGGTATGTCTATTAATGAGTTTTCCATGCGTATACATACATGGAGAGCGCTGTTCATAAGTTGTTCCACAGCTGGGGGATGCTGGACTGTGCAGCTCCACAGGGAGCCTCTATAAATACTCCAAGGCCAAAAGAAATTGTGAAGATGAATAGCTTACCCCTCATATAGTTTACATGCTCAAAGTCAAAAAACACTTTGCATACATCAGTAGGGACCATGGTCTGAAGCTATGATTTCCTATGCAGTAAGGGAATAGCACCTCTTCTGTTGAGTTTGAATCAAGGAAAAACAAAAATAAAGTGTAATTTATAGTATGCCTGCATGACACAAGGCCACACAGAATAGAGCAAGCCCTACTTACACTACTGCAGTTACAAGTAGTAGTGCAGTTGTATTGGCTTGGTTCATCATCTAGACACACAATTGCCAGTAACTGATCTGGTGGCCACATCAACATTAAACAGCCTTTTAGTTGTTACTAAAAACAACACAGAACAATACTAAGCCCCTAACAGGTAATGAAAAACTTTCCAATGTTTCTCAGTGGGCTTTGTTTTTAAACTCTGCTGGAAAATAAGTGAAGTTCTTGTCACTGGCATTCTCCAGCACACAGATGGAGACAACGGACTCTGATTCTAAATAACTGCTAGAAGCATCAGAATCAATAACTAAGAAAACAGGAAGTGCAGGAACTGGGAAAGGCAATAGTTCTTCCTACAATGGCTGAAGGGATGCTATCAAAGGTTTCCAGTATTCCTTCTCTATAAGATTCCTATCACAAAAAAAAAAAAGGAAAACTTAAGTTAGTACTGCTACCTAGGTAATTTTTTTTAGAAGTGTAAATCAGGAAACATCAATATATAATACATAATTTATTAATGCAGCCATGAACCTGAAAAAAATAAAGCCACAAAAGCATCCGTGATTGAGTCTCAACACTAGTATTTTTCCCCTCCCAAATTTTCTAAGACACTCAGGTTTTACGGAAGAAATTCAATAGCTATTGCTTATAGTACAGGCATCAGTTCAATGGGTCTACATCTCATTCACATCAAAGACCTTTTACTACTCTCATGAACTTAAATGTGACTTAAGAATCCTCTTGGAAGTGAAATAAATGAGAAACCACTAAAAGCTGTTAGTAAACTTCTATTGTGACACTACACATAAACGAAGTACCTTGATTAACTATATCAAAAAATGGACTTTTCATTACAGAGTTACCTGTATAGACACGGTCTTATTTCTAGAAATACAGTGTGTAATGAGAATCAAATACTGATTCAGGAAAGAAAAAAAAATAGAGCAATTGATGTTGCAAGGGATTTTGAAAAAATTGGCAAATATCTTTAAACCAACTTTGAGGTTGTGACTACAGAAAAAAAGGAAGGAAAGCATATGTTATGAATTTATTTTCTTACTTCCTGTAGGCTGACTGAGATCCTACTATAAAACCACAATACAATATTATAAGCTTTTTTATTGCTTGTTCAAACATAGTTGTGCATAGTTAGTTGCTACATAGATCTTTATCTTGAGAAAAAGCAACTGTGGATATGAGAAGTAGAAAAATAAATTAGGTTTGACTGTTCCGTAGGACTTAAGGGGAGTGAAATTCAATAAAGAATGTCAGTTTTAATGTTTAATGTCTTTTATGTCTTTTTTCTTGGTGTGGTTATTTTTTTTGGTGGGGGGAGGGAAGGTTTGATCAATTAAATGTTAACGCAGACATCACAGCAAATTCCTAGATCAAGTTTACTAGACACAAAGGCAACAGTAACAGCATTCACATGGTCTTAATCTGTCAGCATTCATCAGTCCACTTGGGGAAAAAAAAATCAAGATTTCTTTTGTACACGATATTCTGTTTCTGAAGCTGAATGAGTGGAAGCAGCCCACACACAGGAAGTTACAGGCCAGACACTGGCTAAGGTACATCTTGAAGATATTTCAGTATTGTCTTCCATTACACATTTAATTATCTTCTACGGTGTTTAAAAGGAAAAAAAAGGAAAACCAAACCCTCAACTGAGCTTGACAGCAAGACTGCAAACCAGATCAATTCCTGACACAGTCCAACTGTTATCGACATCATTATATATGGTCTATTGCCATTCCACAGCTAGTTTTTACTTTGGTAGTTTATGAACAGCATACAGGAAGTACTTGCAAGACTTTAAATCCAAAGGACACTTAATGCTTACTTAAGTGCTAGAGCAAGCAGTGGAATTCAGACCTATGTTTGAAGTAGAGTATGTACTTGGTGGTGAAATGTGACCTAAATCACATTACTGCAGTAATTGGAGCAATATCTGAAAAGTCCTCAGTCAGTGAGTTACTAGGCAAAGTAGAAACAAAACAAGCCACAATCCACATCTCAGGGAATTTATAGGAGAGAAAATTCAGACAAGCCATCTTTCACTATCACAACCACAAAGTGCCCTTTCCTCACTTCAAATCTAGTCTCCAGCTGTCTCCTAAAACTCTACTCACAACTCCACTCTCACAATTGGAACAGGGAATTCCTCTTTCTTTCTTAAGCCACTGTAGCCTTATCTGGGAGACAAGTTCATGCTGCAAAGTTTTTATTTAACTTTGCATGTATTTAAAAGAGTAGCATGAAAAGTACATAAAACAGATCTCAAGAAGATACTAGAGCACTACCTTTGTTCTTTCCACTGGATAGTTTTTGTGATCTTAACCTACAAAGCTATGACCACAATTTTTTCCTTTCCTCAAAGCCTAATGAGTCTTTTATTTATACATTCAATAAGAACAGCTGCAGGCTTACACTCCAGAAAACATTTCGTGCTTACACAAAAGGTGCTCTGCCTAGAATAAAAGTGCAGTCACCACTATATTTTGGCTCAAGAGTGTTCCTGAAAGTGCACACTAAGATGATCTACAAATTTATTTGAAATACCTGTAAAGCAAGAATGTCAGACTTTTGGACCTTAGGTATAATCATTACCTGTTATCTAATATCAAGACTGAGAGTTCTTATAGCATGAAGAAAATCAAAGATTTAAGGATTAAAAACTAAGGCATATATGGAATGGAAGTACCAGCAGGCTAGGCAAGTACACAAGTCATTTTAGATTATCTGACCTATTCACTATGCTTGCAAGAAGTAAAAATAAAAAATTCAGTTACTCCAGCTGAAAAATAGGCACAGGCATCATCATATATAGCAACCATTATGACCCAGAAAAAATAGTTCTAGTATATTTTCCTTACTACTTCATGCTGGGACTCAAACCGCATCTGTGAGAAGAAAACAACCCAGTTTTCAGAGATGTTTTTAACTACAAAAAAAGCACTGTTTTAACTGGATTAAATTGTGAACCCTGGTCTTCCACATATCCTTTTAAATATGTACACTTTATGTTTTGGTCACCTGGAAAAATTAAAACTAGCTACTAAAAATGCTATTTAAGAAAGCCTGAATCATTCTGGTCCAATAAAACAACTGTTATTATGTAGGACTAATTAGAAAAATGCCAAATCTTACTTGCATAGCATATCTAATTGTTTGGCAGTCACCTGAATTTGATGGATTACTTGAACCCAAACACAGCTAGATGATTTTAATAGAAACTTCTTAACCCAGTATACATAGGTGGCTCCAAAAGTAATGCCTGCTATTTCCATAATCACCACCATTCGCTAGGCCTTTTTGAGAGAAGAACAAGAGCCTGCATACCATGCTTACAGAAAACTGCACCAGTAGATGTGATCCACTGTCACCACTGCTGAAATGCACCACCCATCACCTCACTGTGCTCACATCCACTGTCTGGCCTATATAAATATTCAGCAAGTATCAGTCAATGGGTACCATTTTTTTTCCCCCCCATGTGGAGGAATTCAATGACATACTCTTGTTTCATATACATTTCCATGTCAGATGCCATTTTGTCAGATGCTCCTCTGCTGCCGTCTGTCACACAGCAACAACATGTAATGAATACTGGTGGGAAGGTTCAGCCTCTACTGCTATACCACCAACATCTGCCTCTGATGCTGTAGGCCAAGTAATACCATGGCAGGCATTGTTTTCAAAGCTGCTGTAGTACATTTGTACATACATATACGTATAACAACAGACATTCAAATTAACAAAACAAGAATAAAGCTGCTAATTACCAGATGAAGAAAAGTATGCTGACAATATCACTTGCTGCAAGAATCAAATTAGAGATCACAAATTTCATTTGAGAAGTACATTTTCTTTTATACTCGGTAGGTGAGAACATTTTAAGTTATCAATTGCATTGAATAATCTTCGCAAATATTTACTTCTTCAAACAACATCTGTGTCAGCCAGACAAACCTTCACTGAGCCCAGCACAGGCTATCAAAATACTAAGAGGTTAGAACAGCATTCTTTTTTTAGTCATGCTTCATCTTCGCAAGCATTGCATTTTTTCTCCGGAAAAAATTCTTTTTATCTTTTACCAGGCTCTAAGGTTCTCATTTTCTCATACCCAAGATTATAAATAATCTCTGTAATATGTCAGCAGTCAAATAGTCCTAAGGCTTCTAGGGAAGTGTTCTTCCATTCTCTATGTCAGCATATATTCCCTTATTTATTTTTTAGTACTGGACAGACTGAGATGTTTTAATTCTTTATCCCCTTAGGACAGTAATTGACTGTCTTATAATAAAAGGTCAGTATGAAGGATTTACCTCTAAGAGACATTGAGGGAAAAACGTATGAAATTTAGAAGCTGTTGCATATATTTCTTGCTAAATGCAGAAAATTAAACCATGAAGAAAACAATCACAATGGCATAAACGAATATCCAAATTAATTTATACAAAAAGGTGCTATATGATGGATTGGACCAACTTTTTTTTTTTAATACTGATTGCTTCTACTAAATATTCAGTTGATGTAGTGGCAAGTATCTTATCTGTTTTTAATGATTTTTAAGTTAAGTGTTTCTTGGTGCTTAACAGCTGTATTACTATCTCTCAAAGTTAAACCAGAAAGAAATTAAGAAAGCCATCAATGCAAAAGGTATTCATTACACAACTTAAGGTAAGAGAAACTAATCATTATTCTGAAAAAAAAAAAACTGTTTTCCTACTTTGCTTTTCCCAATTTTCCATTCAGGCATACTCTTGTTAATTTTGCCAACTATACTAACCTGCTTCTACAGCAACGAGCACAAATCACCAAAATAACATCAGTAAAACTATTATAGTAAGCTGACTGTACTATAATGCATGAAATCTCTACCCAGAAACAGATTCTGCATTGCTATTATGTGAACAAAGACAGAGCACTAATCACAATCTTGTTCCATCAAGGAATTGAATTATTCCTAATATAGCAGAACACCAATACTTAAACTGCTCACCATGGAAAATAACCAGATGACATCTTTTATTTATTTATCCTTATTTTATGAAGGCTGCTCTGAAAGTAATGCCTCCCTTTTTATTTTTATTATTAGTAGTATTGTAAAAATTATAACAAATCTTACTAATGACAAGCCTGTGAGCTACCCCAGGGTAAATGAAAGGTAAGAAATGAAGCAAGACACCAATCACCTTTTAGGTCAAATGATAAATTACGTATATTTCTCATTTCTCCTAGCTGGAGCTAGGTCACTTTACCAAGTGGAATTATTTCAAGTATGAAAGATGTGGACTGTTAAGAAATATCAAGTCTGGGAAATGGGATTAGATGTATGCTAGTAGCATAGTAGTAGCAAAAGAACCTTAGAAGCAGAGCTTGAAATCCAGTGAATTCCAAAGCTTTCACAGGAATAATCAGCTGCACAAACACAGGAACAGGAGGTATTACTGGCTAGCAGTTCCATAGCAAACATACAGGAGCTACAATAGACCTCAGATTATAAGTATTCTATGCAACATAGTCACAAGAAGGTGATTATCATCCCATGGTATCTAATCAGAGGTACAGACTATTCAGCCCTTAGGTCTCAATAGCTCATATTAGAACTTTTATCAGTAGCTGAAGGTTAGAAACAGCAGTATAAAGCTGTCCAAAGTGAGACCCGAGTGCTTGTTAAGTTACAGAACTGTTTAGCAGATTCTAGTTTCAGAAGACAAAAGAAAAGATTCGTTGTGGTGTAACCCAGCAGCAGGTAACATCACACACGGACACTCGCTCACCAATCCTCAACCATGATGAAGAAAACAATTGGAAACCAAGTAGAACTCCTGAGTTATAATAAAAAAAAAAAACCTATTTGCTAAAACAAAAGAGGAAAAAGGAAAACAAAAATACAGTAACTATCCCTACATATACAGCCACTACACAGTTACTCACCATCCACCAACCAACACAAGGCCCCACAGCACTGCAAGGTCTCAGGCCCCACCAACCAGCACCCCACAGCCCCCAAGCAGAGGCCACCACAACCAGCTGCCCACAGCTTTACAATCTCCACATGGTGTCAGCTGGTATGGAACTGCCTCTGGCCTAATTCAGGCACCTGTGCTGGCCCTGTCCAGTCCCTGCTGCCACTCTATAACAAACCCAGGTGTGCTTTCATTGCTCAGTAACATCAGTGGTGAGCTACTAATGCTGTATTAGCACTATTTTGCCTGAAACAAGGATATGATTAGAACTCCTGATAATATGGGCTGAATTAATTTGGTGATGTTCTGTCTAGACCAAAGGAATCCTCAGCTGCCTGTAAGATTACAATGAGAGAACTTCACAATAACTATTTTAACATTATTGATTTACTCAGACCAATGATTTGATGAATATTTGATATATTTGATAAATATAAATGAGGAAAAGCAAATATAGACCAATAAGAAGCCAACTAAGTGATAGAAAATCAGTGAAAGACTTACTATAGCAATTAATAAAATATTTAATTAAATCCAAAAAGTTAAACTCAGTAAGTTAAGGGATCATTACATGCTTTAGATTAGTATTTTCAGTAAAAATTCCTGCAAGTCAGAGTAGTTCTCTGGATACCGAAAACAAGTGTAGTAAAGATAAATTGTTGTGCCAGTATTAACATTCACAAAGGTTAGCTCTAACATCTTTGCACTTCAGAGTACACCTGCTGAACAGAGTAGGACTTCGATGACTTGTTGGAAAGATAAGCAGATATAACCCTGTTCACATGCACTTTTTCAGCTGCGCGTAGTTAGAAAGAGAGCTGCTACAGTTCAGCAACAAAATATCCCAAATATTACAGCTGTAGCTTCCTGTGTTTGGAGGGAGGGGGAGGAGAAAGCGCTTCAAAAGTTTCATGTGGGAGCTAAGAATTAACAGACAAATCTCACTTACAATCTTATTGTAACTCCATTTACTGGCTACTAAATAGAAGTAATACTTCTACCTAACTTCAAAGGCAATTGTCGTTTGTTTTAATTTATTAGTTCTCTAGTACTATTTAAACATTAAATAAAGTTACAGCAAATACTTAGAACATAAAACTTCAAAAAAGAAATTAGCCGTTTTGTGTTCAGAACAAAATAGAAAGTAATTGAACAAAAGACCACATTTGGAGAGTAAAAGAAGCCAGAAAAGTCTTATACTTCCATAAGATCTTGTTAAAATAAAATTAAAAACAGAAGAATGGATGTAACCAAGAGATTATACTAAAAAACAGATGAAGGAGGTTAATGTATAGCCTTTTTTGGAAGATCTGGATTCTGAAGTTTCTAGCTGTTTAGTGCTCCATTTTGCAATGTTACACATTCTATGCGTGAGTTCATTATTAATGGAAGAGAGCTATTGTAATGCTATAACGCAAGGGAAAACACAGCAGAGAAGCAAAATACTAGGCTGCAGCGAGGATTTGCTCAAATGCAACAGCCATAGGCACAGAAATAAAGGAAAAAAAAAACTGCTTACCTTTGAAAGGCCTCAGGAACATAGGGATCTCCAGCAAGACCCCCTCTCCTCCCCTGCCAACCCTTGAATGAGGTCTGGGAAGGGGTGGATCCTGGCTCCACCCCTTTCCGGTCACTCAGATGCATTGCATGCACCTGAGCTCCCCTGGGTTGGCACCTTCCCACCAGGTACTCAATCACTGCTTCAAGCCATGACTTAGCATTTCTGCTACAGCTATACTTACAAAAACAGTGAAATTAAAATAAAGACTAAAGAGTACTTTTAAACACAGTATGTATCATCTTGTATAAGTAAATTCAACTTCAACTCTTCTAAAATACTTAAAGGGAACTTATAGTAGGATTTTACCGGGGTAGGCTGATGCAGATGTTATGAAGATTCTCATCTATACTTACTTTATACTTATGTTTGTTTGTTTACTGTAGTCAGGCATTACATAAAATTTAGTGACTCTAGTAGAAACTTGGACTTCACGTATTCCCCTTTAGAAGGAGGGTGATTTTTAAAGGAAATTATTTATCTAAAGAGAAATACTCATCTGCATACAAAACGCAATAAAGCAAATTCATCTATCACTTGTCATTCATCTAGTAACTCTGAACTAAACAAAAAATATTGAAACAATCACAAACTAAACAACTTCCAAATTTAACTGGAGATATGAAATCCTCAGAATGCACAAACAAAAATCTGAAACTCTGAAACTAAACCACCCCAATGGATTATGATGTTTTTCCTTAACTTAATGTATTCATCATCCTAATGATGAATTTTCCAGGGCAGCATAGTGATAGAATTCCACTGAATGTTTTCTTAATTAAAAATATGGTTATTTAACAGTTATTTTTATTCTTGTATTTAAGCCAATATCTTTTAAGCATTTGCAGACATCTAGCTACATTGAAAACATACATGGACTAAACTGGCAAGTATTATGACTTCACTGAACTGTGAAAGCTACATGAATTGGCTGCTTTACTAGTATTTTGAATAGATATTATATTGTCATTGTCGTCATCTTTTGATTTACTTGATATGTTCTATCAGAAGATTAAAAGACTTCATTGCTATCTCTGTGAAATGCCATCCAGATGACAGTGAGCAACAAACACTCAAGATCAAGCAGTTTTAGCCTTAAATCTTCAGTGGATCATAAGATGCCTCAAAAAAAAAAAAAAAAAAAAAGGCAAAGTATCATCTTCTAAAATGATTAAGTAATTTACTTCCCTTGCAGACTAATACTGCCTCATCTGAATACAATAATTTCATAATTCAACTGAATTCTGCAAAATTCAATACTTATATAACATTTTGATACTTAGGATAGAGAAACTGGACATATTCATATGTTCTAGGTATCTAGACCTTCTCAAAAACACATTTTAAAAAAGGGATTTTAGTTTAACTATGCTAACATAAAAGTACTATTTAAGAGTTTAGAAGCAAGTTCAGGAATACAGTTTTGCCTCTTTCAGTACAGGATTTCTCCAGACCTTTCTCTTTAACAACATAATGGTAAGTGGTTTGGCTTCATTTCAACAGAAGTCACAGTGACATGAATGTGAAAACATTGTATAAACATTGTAGGGCTATCAGATCATTTGGGGCAGCTTCCTATGTGCTTTATGTTCTTCATACTGTACGTTGAAGCTTAAACCAGGGCTCTTCAGCCAGGTAGAGAAGTCAATTTAGTGATTATGTAAATGATACTTCCAACTTTTACATGTGAAACAACCAACAGATATATTATTAAGTCAAACAAAAATTAACCAAATAATCCACTTCTGCATCACTTAAATAGCAAGAGTGGAATTAACAGAAGGAGAGAACCTATGTATAGTTTCAATTATATCTGTATTATCACAGAGAACAACTGAGGAAGCTTTATAGAGAGGAAAGAAATAGTCTAAGCCATAGCCAAAAGGGACAGTTTTACATGGCACGTTTGGGAGAGAAGGTAGGGCTAATCCATACTCATATCAAATGCTTACTCACACTCCAATGCCATAAATACTTTCAGAAGTACTTTAGTTAAGTAACATATACCTCACTTGAACTATAAGTTGTCTAAAAAATCAAAGGGGAAAAATGAAGAAGCCAAACTGAAAAATACTGCAGTTTCTCTAGAGGTAGAAAAATACTTAAGGAGAACAAAGACCATGGAAATCTATCTACATCTAGCACACTGTACCATACATTTCATAGAAGATCCTCTTGTAACTACTTGCTTTGCTAAACGTAAATAAGAGAATTCAGGGGAAAAAAAATCTAATAAATTCTTTCAAAAAAAAAAAAAGAAAGAAAGAAAGAAAGAAAGAAACACACATGATATTGTTATAGAACACATATCCCACTGAGTTAATCTAAAATCTAACTCAAGTCTCTATTTGCATAAGTACACTTGCATTTCAACAGCAATTTTCCTGTATATCAGTGAAAGAACAGAAATGTCAGAATAATAAATAATTCATAGTAAAATGCTAAACAGTTGGAAGACAGATTCACCATCTTTCAGCTGCAATACAAATAACTGGTATTTGTGCAAAAGCTCTAAGTTTGAGTCAATTCAACTTGGAGTCCTGCTTATAATAAGTCCTTTTGGCACAACAGAAATATTTTGCAATAGGACAAGATGCAGATCAAATCCCGTAAAAGCATACTCATAACAAATACAGAGATACTAGCTTAATTCAGCTTTCTATTATTTACCCATCATGATCATCACTCTTACTGGAATTCTGTGTTGTGCAAATTTCATGGGAAGCAAATGCAACTCATTTTAAATTATTTTGACGTTTTACTAGAAAACAAGAAAAAAAAGCACTGGAGACCTTCAGAAGTGCTAAGGTTTTTATAAAGATAGCACTTTCAAATCTCAACAGAAAAGCAAATCCTAAATTCATGTCAGAACTTCAGGAACAAAAACTATACCTGAATTTTTTATGATTTGAAATTTATTCAGAACCTTTTCTTAAGAAAATAAGGAAAATGCAGAATTGGACATTGTTCACAAACACTGTTCTGATTATTCAAATTATTATAAGGTCTTCTTTAAAATGTTTCCACTAAAAACTGAAGGGGCAGTGAGAGTATTTCCATAAGTAAATTCAGAACACACCTAATATACAGTAAAAACCACTCAAGGAGACTAAAGAATCTCACAAAGAAGGAATGAGAAGGTGTTATTTATGGGGAAAAAAAATGTAAGAAAAGAAAAACAAAACAAGCAAACTCTGAGTTTCGTCATAATTCTGATTTCAAAATTAATCTTCATTTGAAGGTAGAATCTTTTTGCAATAATTTCTATAGACAATGCCAGAAAAGATAGAGTAGTGCAGAGTTCTATACTTTGAGGCAAAGATAAGACTTTTTCGTTTGACCTGGTCACATGCAGCTCCTGGGCTATAGATTTTCACAAGATGCAAGTACTATATTAACTAGCTGAGCTAGCAAGAGGTTTCCAAGGAAGATATACAATCATGGTTAGTCTTCTGCTTCACCCAAAAATATTTCAAAAATGGAACCAGGTCAGATTTCAGGCAAAACTTTGTTTCGTACTATTATATTGGATTTGCTGAAGTAATTTGTTGAATTATTTAAAACATTTTGTTTTGACATTTTCTTTATTGAAATTAATTCATTAATGTAATGTAATGAAGTAAGTATTTAAATTTGTAAGTATTTAAAGCATATAAATTAATCAAAAGCTTTAAAAGGGGAAGAATTTTTTTTTATCCCAAGACATGAGGATTATTGCTTTATGTGGAAATAATCTTAAATCCTTTGCTGAATGGCAGCATCTCCAAAATGCAAGTTTCTGAATGGGTATATGTGATGTGTACGTATATTTAATTTATATTTCCCTATAAATCTCAAATCAGATTAGGCTACTGTGCAATCTACATTGTGCTGTAAAGCTCCATATGAATTTGTTAGTTGCTTAACCAAAGTTTATGACATCCATAATATTTACTACTAACAACTTCAGGTTTCCTTGTAGATATGCTATAATGATCATAAACAGCCTCTGCACAAGAAAAGATGCTCTGGCACATTACCTGATGTTCTGTTTACAGTTTCTCTGGGATATAAGTTATTAAATCTGAGATGCATTGGTCTTTGGAGAATACTAATTTTAATGAGGTTAAGTTGATCAAAGTAAACTAAATAATTTAGAGAACTAAATATGTCAACTTTGTTGAAATGCATAGCTTAACAAAGTTTATTAGAGTTGTTTCATGAGACTACTTTTCAGCATTGGATTTCTTGTTAGTTAATTTCTAATCCAATCACAAAAGTGTAATGCACTTTGATTGCCTCCAGTTATCAATCTGCTGCAAGATTATTCATTGCATTAATGTAATGCCAATCGGCCTACCGCAACCTGGAACATTATATTTCCACTATTTAAATGCTGGTACAACATCTGCCATATTTCTGTTTTTCTATTCAAAAAAAAAAAAAAAATTGGAAAATATGTGATGTTCTCAAAAACACTTCATCCATTCCTATCCTTAAATTAAAAAAAAAAAATCTGCACTGTCCCAAGGACTTTATGGATTCTTTTCTTTCTCAAAAAATTCTACTTGTCTTTAATCCGTAATCTAAAATAATTTTTTCCTTGTATCTTTTTCTAATAGTCTCATTTTAAAAATTACTATTAGACCTTATTAAAACCTGTTCTTCTACTGGAAACAGTCACACTAAAAAAAACAGATAAATATTTTCAATGTCATTAAAAACTCACAAAATACATTGCAGATGTTCATTCCTCCAAAATGGATTGTTATTATTGTTATTACAGATGTCCTCAGGAGCGTTTCAATGACAGCAAAACACAGAATCAGGTGTTTGGCAGAAACCTGGTAGTATGTATGTTTTCCAAAAGTATTTACTGAAAAACAGACATCAAACATCAAAATTGCCAATCCTAATAACGTTCTCTTCAAATACAAAGTTCCTATACCCACCTCAGACAAAATGAAATGGTACTTATTTGAACAATTCTCTCAGGACATGATGTCTACATCTTGCTATTCATGACACTTTACCCAAGCACTTTTAGCCAGGATTATTCTGTGCACACAGTGAATCTCATTTATTTGCCTTAGATTTCCATTCCTACACTTACATTCATAGATCTATTACACATTCATAAAGAGAATTAACACTAGAAAAGTTTGATTCCTGTTGAAAAAAGTCACTAGGGTCAACTAGCGCATTTTCAGATGCAAGTGCCTGACTGTACCTTATACTTTGATCAATTGTGTAGCTATCCAGATGGTCTATGTGCAAAGCTGCACACTGTGCAGAGCTGCAAAGAAGGAATGAAGGAATACTTCCAATAACTTTGGCTAATCAACTGCCTTTTATAAGGCAGCAGCGTGAAAATACTGAAGGCAGAAGCAATAACATCTGTATGTTCCCAAGAAAGATAAGCAGGGGAGAACAGGCTGCACCTTTCCAAATCAGAGAACAGACCACAGCTGGGATGCAAAAGACACATTACTATCAGGGCCAAATACTACCGATACCTGAGTACTTGTATAGCTCTAAGCTGTTCTGCCTACTTAAGAAATCATGACCCTTGCCTAAAGACCGACACACTGTGACCAGTTACTGTGCCATTAGGGTGGAGAGAATCAATCTTACCCTTATGAAGAAAAGGCAAAGATCCAATATTAAATTTTCCCTCTGTATTTAACATCGTCAGCTACCAAGTTTGCCATGCCTGCCTTCTGCAAAAACTTCACCATATCCAATACAATTAAGCCAATGCAAAATAAAAATCTAAATAAACTATCAGCAACTTAATTGCTAAAAAAAACAACAATCTTTTAAGAAAACATAATGTACCTATGTAATCTGATGAAAAATATAAACACTGTTTTCACTGAGATGTTTTTTCCATATAGCAAGTTCAATCTTAAGTTTTGTTGTTTTGCTTTCTTGTGGAACTGGACTGAGGAGAGTATCTTTGCTGCTAGTTCAGACCTGTTGACGATTACCAGGTTTACATAAAAGTGTTATGTATCTACAAACTCCCAAAGGTGCTTTCTTCTCTCGAACAGAAAGGATTACTACGTAGCTTACAATTTTTCTCAAGAACCCCAAAGTCTAATTTAAGAATGCACAATCACAAACTAATTTTCATGTCTTCACATCACTTAACTGTATATTACATTAAGTGCTGATATTACTTTAATATTCACTGATGCCTTTATTTTCTAACAGTAAAGATGACAGCCATTCTTCACAGTGACGATAATGAAAAAGTGTCATTGCAAAGCACAGGATTTCTTTTCTCTGATGACTTCTATACATATTATTGTCAATATGTCACTGCTTCAGATATGCTTCTTCTTTAACACAGTTTCTGTATGCAACTAGAATATATCGCTACACTGATCAGGGGGACAAGTTTTTAACCTCAGAGGGACTGTCAACTGTAAAGCTTAGTGTATAAAATTCCCCTATGAGGAAGTAATTGCAATACAAAATTAGGAAATTAGCCCAAAGAATGGCATAGTTAACATAACAGCCCACTCAAAGTAATACTGTCTTCAAACAAACAGACAAACAAACAAAAAAACCAACAGGAAAACATAAAAAAAATTAGCATGAGTAAGAAATCTTTTCAACTTTTGAGTTGATGTTTTAGGACACTTTCAGGACTTTCTTAGGTCTTCCACACTTCTACTCAACTACAACAAAACGAAGTACACAGAATCGAAAAGAAGTACATACAATCTTACTGCCAACAAAGAATTTAAAATGGGGTAAACAAAAGAAGCCTGCTTTACAAAAGCTATTTTTAAAATGAGTTATATGAGTTATAAATTATTTAGTTTGGTGAATACTCTGAAAGGTAAGTATAGCTAAAGTAGATATAATAAGAAATCTAGATTGAATGCATTTAATAGGAATGTTTTAAAAACTAAAGCACAAAAGAAATGTTAACAGATATATGGTAGTGGAGCTTGCTGTAGTAAATGTTTGGGAAAAAAGTGCTGACAAGAGTATAAAAACAGATCAAGTTACTAGCCCACAGTTTAAAGAAGGAACAAAAAAGCAGAGAACTGAACTTCACACTCCTAATATGTGAATGTCTGCACAAGGTCCAAAAAAGTCTTACTGCAACCTACACCCAGCAACAGCCCTCTTTATCAACTTCATTTCTATTTTTTGATCAGTAGAGTTAATTACCTAAGATTTTGTTACACCTACATTTCTGCCAGAAGTTCTTGTAAGTCAGAGGCAGAGACTCTTGGTATCTTCTTATGTTTAAGGTCCCTACAGTCCCAGATTAGCTGAGAAAACTAAACCAACTATGTCCTTTAAGGCATACAAATTGTCTACAAGAAGAGAGCAAAATCCTGTCATAAAAGCACTTCCCAAAAATAAGAAAAGCATGAAGACCTCTTATATTTTCTCTCTCCTGTGAGCCTTCCTCTACCAAGAATTGGAGGAGAAATTCCCCGTCCAACAGCCCTTACCTTGTAGGTAAGAAGCTGAAAAAGAGAGGAAGGTATTGAACCTTATCAAGCAGACAGGGTCTAGAATCCCATCTCTCCAAGAAAGACAATAGAAGGAGCTGCCATGGGATGTGTTACCAAGACATAAACTAGCTGTATCCAAAAGGATAACCTAATTAATGGAAGATTCTGAAAAGGAGATGACTCTGAGATCCTACCTTGCTTCCGCATTCCCCTATATAGCTGTGATGCATTTCATCCTATGCCACCAGAAGAAAAAAAAACAAAAAAAAAAACAACCAAGCCCACAAACTGATTAGGGTACTTACAGGTCTATTTTAATTATAAATCCTTTCACAGGGTCTAGAAGGTAACCAGAAACAAAAGCTTACCATCCAGGCTTAATTTCATTTTGAGTGGTTTAAAGCTTTAAGGACCACAATCATATACTAGGCCAAGCTTGAGAAAGAAGCCTCCAATTTACAAATAAACAGATTTCATTAGCACTCAATGCTTGCATGCTTATTCGGGCTTGTAGATATGTTTTTACTATTTTCATTAATAGATAGAATAAGCAGAACTTGAACTCCAACTGCCAGCACATGGATTACTCAATCTTAAAGCACTCAAAGCTGTTCAAACTACAGATTTTTGTGAGTAAATATGAATTGGTTAAGAGCAATATTAACATTGTACTTCAAGGTATTGATGCCACAAGGAAAATTCTGCATCCATTTTACAAACAGTAAAAAAATCCTTCCCTCCTTGGCGTACCCAATATAAGTAGGTTGCTCTGAAAGTAATGTATCCTATTTATTTCCAGGGAATCTACAACAGATACTAAGAGCACAATAATGCTATTTGATAGAGCAAATTCTCAGCTACAACACTCTATTTTTCAACATAGTCACCACCATTAGCCATGCATTTTTGCCAGTGATGAACTAGAGTCTGCATGCCATACTCCTAAAAATCTGCACCACCATTACGTTGACATCATGCAGCCTATAACATCACATTACATCTACCATCTATAAATTCAGAGAGGATAGTAAGGAATTGGAACAGGCTGCCCAGGGAAATGGTGGAGTCATCATCCCTGGAGCTATTTATGAGATGTATGAATGTACTGCACAGGGACTTGATGATCTTAAGGGTCTTTTCCAACTTAAGTGATTCTATGATTCTCAAAGGAGGTGTAAAAGCTGCTGAAGTACCATGCATAGGAAGCTCCACTGGAATATTCTTGTACATCGACACAATATGTGAGTAGTTCTGAATTAACTAAGTGATCATTGGTTTCAAAAATAAATTCAGTAAGATATAGCAGGCAGCTTCCTTAAAAGATAGCAAGGTTGACATTAGCTGCACAGACAACTTCTTTAGTCTTTGATGCCAACTTACAAGTGCAAGAAATTAGCTTCTGTACTGAAGTACTGACTTTCACAGCATCATTCCATGGATCAATTCTGCTTTCTAGAAAAAGCATACTGGATCTTTCTTTGCCAGAATAGTACATTTGTCCCACTATTTTATAACTTCATGGTATTACGAAAAATTTCCTTTGTTGATTTGTGTTTCTGAATAAGTCAATAAAATTTAAGTGCATTGATTTATTTAGTTTTACTCTAATTAGAACCATTGCATTCCTCAATCTTTCAGGTTAAATTTATTTTCTTCTTTTCTTCATCCCCTCTTTTCTTCCTACTTGCCTTCCTTACAACATTTTTTTCTGATTGATTGCCAGGAACTATGACAGACATTTTATCTAGAATGCTCAATCAGTACTGTCCGGTTTTGACAGTTTTTTTACACTTCATACCCTCTCTCCACTTAGAGTTCACATCCAAAGTTGGTAATTCTATAATATTTTTAAAATATAACTGTGATACTTCAGATAGAAAGTATAAGAAATTCTTCATGTCTAAAAGAAATCATATGAGAACAGTTGACTGAAGATCTCTGTCGTTTGAGAGCTGGCCTGTGAAGTTGTGTAACAAAAGAGACAGTTTCAACTCATCTGATGCTGTACAAGACAAAGGATAGGATAAGTTCCTTTAACATTCAGTAAGTCAAAGAGTCTAAGTATTGAATGACAATAAAAATTCATGTCTTGAACCTAACAGTCAGATGATGATTAGGTCATGCTGACAGGGGAATGGAAGGGAACACATTCTTCTAGCTTGTGTTCTTTCAATAACTAGAAGGAGTTTTGGTTTCCACCTCAGCTGAGCAGAATCTTTTGTAAGGGTTATTTAAAGTTTCTTTTTTAAGAGAAGTAAAGTAACACTGTTGGAAAAATGAAAGAAAAAAAAAAGGTTTTTATTAACATGCTAGGCATTTTAATATTTTTAGCACCCTACTGGGCATCAAATCAGCTTTCCTGTCTCAAAGGTTTGCTGACAACAAACAGTGCATAAATCACAAGAGAAAAGCTTTTTTAGAACAGACTAAATGCTGTTATTTTTTAAGTAAATTATAAGATCAAAGCAAATGATGGAGGTGGAGATTTACTGTCTTCCATCACACCTCAAGTGTATTGAGGGATTTTAGACTACTCTACCAGAGGAAACATTATTTATACAGCAGGTATATAGGGGGAAAAAAGCTTATGAGCTTAGAACTATTTCCATAGTTTCCTCAAGCTGCTTCCTTCTGCTACCTGATCTCCTTTTAACACGTTTCTAGGAATGTAGGAGTTGATTCACTGCATCAAATTCATGTTTCATGTAATACATGAGGTTTGAGACAATGACCACTAAGTATTCCAGAAAGACACAGGAAAACACTACACCAAATCAACAAGAAATAGTTTTCCTAACTTCTGTTTCAATATTATTGTTTAATAGTAAAAAAAAAGTTGAAATCCTTCAATACAAGGTTTCTGTCTGCACTCAATACTCCTTTTATTAGCATTGTTCTCAGTCTCCAAATATTTGTTCAAATTACCTCCAAAATTTGGTATCAGTATTTCTGTCTATGAGCTTCTATATATTTACTCATTTTTCATGTTTATATATATTCCAGAAAGTTTTTCCACATCACAGTTCATTTTAGATATATTTTTAGTCTATCTGTATTCTCAAATAAATTAATCTTATTTCTAACAATAGGAGAAGACCACAGTGTTTATCCAGTTCCCCTACAGCACACTTTGGCTTGTTAAATTTACATCATAAAATTACAGCCTACTTGTGCTGATACCCTCAGAGTTAAATCACTATTGATCCCATGCTTTCAAAACTTCTTACAAATCTGATGTAATAGGAAACTAAAGAAAGCTCTTTTTCAACACCTTCTTGTATCGTCTGCTAACAAAGTGCAATCTAGGGTATGTTACAGTTCTCAGCTGCACAATATACTTGCTGACTATTATGGCTTCATATGCAAATTACTTCGGTCTACTTTCCTACAGCATAAGCCTATAACACTCAATTATGAAAACAGAGTTGTATAAAAGGCCTTTCAACTCCACCCTAAAGCTTTCAGTTCCCAAAAGGAGCTTGGATACAAATGCACCAGTGAAGGATTTTGATGTACCTACCACCATCCCACCTGACAAGAAAAGAAATTTTCAGCCTCAGGGCAAACAATAAAGGAGAAGTACTGCAGAACATATCCCATAAGAATCCGTATCTGGTACTGGATTTTAGACCTTTCTCCTTTTCAGGTTTTATAGATTGTAAGATAATTACTCAACACTTCAGTTTTTTACTATTGTAAAGGCAATTTCCATTTTACAAAAGCTGAAAAAGTAGAATTACTTCTTTGAAAAACAAGACAAAGTCCAGGACTAGGAAGAGAATCTTATTTTCTAAATGTCTGTGCAAGATATTAAGCAATGTCCCACGTGTAAGTACATGGTGATAAGGTACTTGATGCCTTTTCTTTTTTCTTTTCTATTTTATTTTCTGGATGTTTTTCACTTTCCTGAACTGCAATAACACAATGGAAAGGCATCAGAAGAATTTTCACTCGTGCTAATAATACACTTGTGATTTATTAAGCACAAAAAATCAGAATACTGGCATAGAGATATTTGTGATACTCAGTTCATTTAATTTGGAAACAGTGCTAATACACTCAAGTGTTTGAATTACATTTGTCAATGTTTGTATTAGCTCTATCATATTCGAAAAATATGTTTTCATTACAAATTGGAAGCCAAACAAAAAATTGTTGAACTAAAAAAATACTAAGAATACATTCATTTCAGTGATATGTAAGTGACTAGCAAGTGACTAAGATCTTTGAAATGCCCATTATAATTTATAATGCTTACATTACTCTAGATCACACTAAAATATTATGTAAAAAAAAAGAGTATTTTAACAGAGCTGGCAAGAAATTATTAGCTAAATTTAGACAAATTTGGGATAGCACTCCAGCCATACAATCTCCCCTAGCATATCTAGATAGAATTCAGCCAGTACTGATTCTACTTTCTTCAAAACATTTATCTTAAATAATGCTTTCTTTTTTCTCATTCAAATGACTGTAAGTAATCTGATATCAAGATATTTTTATTTATGCATTTTCATAGAATCATAAGAAGCATTCTGAGTTGCAAGAGACTAAAAGATCATCTAGCCCAACTCCTCTGCAATGAACAGGGACACCTGCATCTAGATCAAGTTGCTCAGAGCCCACTCCAGCCTGACCTTGAATGTCTCCAAGGATGGGGCTTTCACCTCATCTCTGGGCAACCTGTTCCAGTGCTTCAATATACTTATCATAAAAAGCTTTTTCTGATATCCAACCTAAATCTCCCCTTTTAGTTTGAAACTATTTCCTCTTGTCCCATCACTACAGCCGCTGCTAAAGAGTTTGTCCCCTTCTTATTATAGTCCCACTTTTGATACTGACAGGCTGCTATCAGGTCTTCCTGAAGCCTTCACATCTCCAGGCTGAACAGCCCCAGATCTCTCTGCCTGGGGGAGGTGCCTACTCACCTACACTCACACGGGAGGTTTTGTGTCTCTGGGCAACCTGTTCCAGTGCATCAGCACTCTCACTGTAGAATACTTCTTCCTTATATCCAACCTAAATCTACCCTCTTTAATCTTGAAGTCATTTCCCCTTATTCTATCACCACAGACCCTGCTAAAGAGTCTGTCCCCTTCTTTCCTGTAGCTCCCCTTTAGATAGAGAAAGGCTGATATCAGGTCCCTTTTTCTTCTCCAGGCTGAACAGCCCCAGGACTCTCAGCCTGTCCTCATAGGAGAGGTGTTCCATCCCTGGTATCATTTTTGTGGCCCTCCTCTGGACACATTCCAACAGCTCTGTGTCTCTCCTGTACTGAGGACTCCACATCAGGACACAGTATTCCAGGTGAGGTCTCAACAGCACAGAGTAGAGCAGCAGGATCACCTCCCTCGCCCTGCTGGCCATGATTCTTTTCATGCAGCCCAGGATACGATCGGCTTTCTGGGCTGCAAGGGCACATTGCTGGCTCATGTCTGGCTTGCCTTACGCCAGTATCCCCAAGTCCTTTTCAGCAGGGCTGCGCTCAATCACCTTGATTGGGCGACCTGTAATACATACCAACCAGCAGGTTCCCTTTGTTACCTCAGTCTATAACTCTCACCCATAAGCTTTTGACTTGTTCATGGCCTTTCTTCAGGGATAGCTCATTGATAAAGATTGATTAAGATCATTGATAAAGATGTTAAGGACTGCTGGACCCAAGACGGAACCCTGGGAGACAACACTTGTTACCGGCCTCCACTTGGACGTAGAGCCATTGACCACAACCGTCTGGCTGTGACCTTCCAACCAATTCCTCATCCACCTTCAAATCCATATCTCCCCAATTTAGAGCTAAGAATGTGTTGGGTGACCATGTCAAAGGCCCTGCAGAAGTCCAGGTAGATGACATCAGTAGCCTTCCCTTTGTCCACTGATACCATCGCTCTATCATAGTAGGCCACCAGACCAGTCAGGCATGACCTTCCCTTGGTGAAGCCATGCTGGCTGTCTCAGATCACCCGCTTGTCCCTCATGTGCCTTAACATGTCAGGTTCAGGGATGTGAGGTTCAGGGATGTGAGAATCCTGGCTACCAGTGAAGACCGAGGAAAAGAATTCAATGAGTACCTGTACGGGAATTGCTAGGTCACAGCCTGAACCAATTGTTGAGCACCAGGTGAGAAGGTATGGCTAACCCAGGGAGCTCAGATGCAAGCAATGCACCTGAACAACCAGCAGGGGTGAACTCTGGGTCCAACACCCCTCATCCTCGTTTAAGGGTTAGCAGCCAAGGAGGCAGCATCTCTATTCAGTGATCATACTTTTCTCAAGGCATCACCACTCTTTGGAAAGGGTGAGCCACCTTCTTCTGTATCACTTTTTAAATTAAATCTTAATGAATACCTTTGTAAGTGTGCTTCTATCCTAGTAGAAGGCATTATTATCACTTTCCATTGCTCAAAAGTACCTCGGCCTTCTCCATATCTGTTATAGCTAGCTCCCCTTTCACATTTAACAGGGGAGGTATGCAGAATAGAATACTATCACCAAGATTGGAAAAGATCTCCAAGATCATCCAGTCTAACCATCCACCTACCACCAATATTTCCCCACTAAACCATGTCCTTTAGTAAAACATCTAAATGTTTCTTGAGCTCTTCCAGGGATGGTAACTTAACCATCATGGTGACTTATCTTCTGTACTTACAGAACATTGCTTTTATTGAGAGACATCAAGAGGAGAGCATATGTGGTTTGCAAGAAGAAGAGATTTATCTTCTTCATAGTCCTTCCATATAAAGTAGGAACAAGACATAGAAAACCACATGTCCAACTGTGTTTGTGAACATGCCCATATAAAGGTTGTTTGAAACCTTCCATTCATCCTATCTCTACTTCTTAGAAGACAATAATTACTTTTCAGCTCTGTGTCTATCATTACCTTCTGCAGCTGCACAGAAATAAATCCAGCCCTTCCTTCTGTAGGAGCTCACAAACTTTTAAACACAATTGTTATTACTTACACATTTATTCAGTAAAAAGTTAACGGTGAGATGAGCCATGCAGCATTTGTGGTTTTGATTCTTAAGACTGAATGGTAGGCGTCTTCTGCTGATTGCTTCTTTCCAACAAGTTTACAATAGTTAGTAGATCAGATTTTTTTCCTAGACAAAAACATTCTACTATACAAAGATACAAATGTTGATAAAAACTTCTCAAGTTAATTTTAGTAAATGATAGTGTGAAGCATAAATGGAATTTAGGTAGTCAAAGAATTACTGTTTTCATATTAAAAAGCAACAAAAAGGCACCTTGACAGTGCCAGGAAATCTCCCAGTTGCTGGTCAAAGCAGTCATCATTCCAAATTGCACTGTAAACTGAACTGAAAAACATATGACACTTGAAGCATACTTGCGTTGGGCTAGGTGTCTGAATGTTAGGCACTGATTGAGTAACAGACCCTCAATGCACTTAACCAGATAGGAGCAAAACAGATGCTCTTGGATTTCAGCCTTCAGCTGCCAGGCTTTTTTTTCATTCCAATATCTCTACATGCTATACAATACTGGCAAGTAATCAACAATCTTCAGAACATTCTGATGTCATTACTACTCCATATACAGAACTAGTATTTCTCTGACTGCTTGATGATAACAAGAATAGCTCACTAAACACATTAAGCTTCAACTAACATTTTTTTTTATTTTAATTTAGTTTATTTAACATAAAAACATTTCTACTGTCCCTTGAATACAGTGATTAATAGATAAATTATGTTTGAGTGTTATAGGGTATATATAGATTTCCACATGATTGTATAAATACATATTTCTGTGTATATAAAGACATAATCTGTTTGTATAACACATCACAGTTTTTAACACAATATATTGAAGTCTGAATCCACTGCTAGGAAGACTCCCTGTGTCTGCATTATATTACAAAGGAACAGGCCTAGTTTAAGCCTGAGCTGCCATGAATCAGAACTACAGAGAGGTATTTTTTTGTGTAAGAGTATCACTGACCATACCTGCAGAGAAATTTGCTTTACCTATGCCTTTGCAGCATGTCTGCACTTACCACTAATCAAATACAGGAGAGATGGAAAGAGTTACCTGTATTATCGTTGACATTGTCAGATGTGGCTTAACTTCAGTGAGCTTCAGCTATAATGTTCAATACATTATTGACTGTAATTGCAGTCATTCCATACTCCAAGAAGCACAGTTTAAGTAACAACACAGGTAGCAGAACATTCTCCCTGAAAAGGTCTAGCCATATTAACTTAGACTACTATCCGAGTTTTGAAGCCTGAATATTATTTAATTTTATAGATGTATAACTTTGCAAAAGCCACAGACAAACAGGTAAGTATCTTGTTTTTTAATGCCACCAGGAATACGGAGTTGAGTATCTTATATTTAAATGAGTTTTTCAAAGTACCTTAGACAGAGACAAAAAATATGAAACAAGGATAGCACAGATAGTAAGAGCACCCAGAGGGAAAATAATTATACACATTTGCTACTTAAATGCCTGGACAGATGTACAGCATGCACTAAAGTTGTCTTCTGTCCATAATATACCTGTTATTATTTTTCACTAGCCTTTTAGAAGATTTTTGAAGTTCATGTTCCTGCGGTTTCTACTCCCCCAAATTACACCAATTCATCTTTTTAAAGATATCACCACCCTCTAAGCCCCACTTTCCCTACTTGCAAGTCATTTTTCACATTTTTCCTTGTTTTTCTGTAGTAAGGGAAGGTGGCTTTTAGTAAATCACAAATGTCACCTCACAAGTACTTACTGAGGTTTCATACAATTTCTAACATTACAAGGTTCAGAGACATATGTTGTTTTGTGTCTTTCATGGAGATAAAGGCATTATTAAGATACTTTCTTTATATCTGAAGGAGGACTTCACACACAAAAAGCTCACACATTTTTCCCTAAGTGCACTAGTTTGTCTAATAAATGATCCCATCCCTTGTAAGTCTCATGTTGCTCATGAGAATGAGAACTTAGATCAAAGTGCTTTCGCTTTGGATATGGGGAACAGCTTCCAGACTTCTAAGGACGTTTATTTAAATGGATGTGGAATAACCAACTGAATCATAATTCAAGATTCCAAAAATTACAGGATTAATAACACAGACATTTCAAACTTCTAAATATAGGCTTCTGGCTTTACTACCGAAACCAAAACTGGAGTCTCTCGAGAGGGTATCTTATAGATCTCTAATTTGTCCAGAATCAATTAAATATATATATACATATTCATATTTAATATATGAAGAATCTGAGGTATGAGAGTAGAAGATAAAGTTGCTTTGAATAAAACTACTACTACACTTAAATGTAGCATAAAATAGTATTTAACTTCATTTGAACTAAACAATCAAGTAAGTTGCATTCACTTATCACTTAGAACCAAGTCTACACACAATACCAAACACAAAAATGTTCTTCCTCTTCTGATAAGGAACAGTTAATCACACATAACAACACAAATACAGATAACAAAGAGCATCCATTTATAACAGAGGTTGATTTTGGACCCAAGATTGTTTTATCTGGCATATCAGCAATACTACAGGAAACCATGCTCAATTTAGAATGCATGATGTTGAAAGATGCACAAAAATATCAGATTTCCCATGCTGCATGCTGTTGCTCTGGGTAGCATCTTGAGACGGGTAACAAAATCCAGATGTAAATCTAGGACATTATTTTTTAGCCTTTATTTAAATGTATAACTTCCTCTTCATGTTGTTCAAATACCGTGTTTGCAGTAGTTTACCAGCAAAGACAAAAAGATGTATTTTTGTCTGATTTAGAAGGTCACTGAACTTCTAAATCTTTCATGTATTACTTGTCCTTCTACTGTCTGACTTTATAATAACAAAGCATTCAACTAATAACAGTAAGTGGACATTTTTCAAAAATCTCATACTGAGCATGTAAACATTTGTAAAATATGAGCACTGAAAATGTAGTAGGTTAAGTGTAGGACAGTATCTCTAACTATTTACAGAGTATTTACTACATTCAGCTTCACCCTCTTCTCCAAACCACTGAGGATCCCCTAATTACAAATATCACCTTTCAAAAACATACACTCGTCATGTTGCTGTTTTCTTTGTCAACAGATATATATGGGGAGCTAGTCATGCACATTCAGAAAGACTGCAAAAACATTATATTTGAAATATATGCATCTCTAAAGAATACTTCCAATTAAGTGAAAGTACAATTATGAGTTAATCACAGAATCACCAAGATTGGAAAAGACCTCCAAGATCACCTAGTCCAGCTGTCCACCCATCACCAATATTTCCCCACTAAGCCACGCCCTTTAGTACACTTAAATTTTTCTTGTATACCTCCAAGGATGGTGATTCAACCACCTCCCTGGGCAGCCTGTTCCAGCTCCTGACCATTCTTTTGGAGAAGAATTTGTTCCTAATATCCAGCCTGAATCTCTCCTGGTGCAACTTGAGGCCGTTCCCTTTAGTCCTATCGCTATTACACAGAAGAGGCTGAGCTCCCTTCAGGTAGTTGTAGAAAGAAATAAGGTCTCCCCTAAGCCTCCTCTTCTCCAGACTAAACAATCCCAGTCCCCTCAGATGCTCCTCATAAGACTTGTCAGGACTTGCTCTAGACCCCTCAGCAGCTTTGTTACCCTTCTCTAGACATGCTCCAGGGCCTCGACATCTTTCTTATAATGAGAGGCCCCAAACTGAACACAGTACTCGAGGTGTAGCCTCCGAGTGCTGTGCAGAGGGACTATCACCTCCCTGCTCCTGCTGGCTACTCTATTTCTGATACAAGCCAGGATGCCATTGGCCTTCTTGGCCACCTGGGCACACTGCTGGCTCATGTTCAGCTGAGAGTCGACCAATAGCCCCTCATCCATTTCTTCCACACAGTCTTCCAGCCACCCTGCCCCAAGCCTGTAGTGTTGCTTAGGATTGTTGTGGCTAAAGCGCAGGATGTAGCACTTGGTCTTGTTGAACTTCATTCCACTGGCTTCAGCCCAGTGACCCAGCCTGTCCAGATCCCTCTGAAGGGGCTTCCTATCCCCAGGCAGACTGACACTTCCTCCTAGCTTGGTGTCATCTGCAAACTTCCTGAGGGTGCACTCAATCCCTTCATCCAGGTCATCACTAAAGACATTTAACAGGACCCCCAGGGAACACCACTTGTAACCAGTCACCAGCTGGATTTAACTCTATTCACCACCACCTTCTGGGCCCAGCCCTCCAGCCATCTCCTTACGCAGTGAAGAGTGTACCTGTGAGTGTCCAAGCCATGAGCTGGTGGGAAATAAACTGTGTCTATAGTCTAAAATGTTCTTAAAAATACTATTTAAACCAAAGTATGGCAGAATAGCTACAATCTCCTCTCCTGTTTCTCCTTAGAGTCAGTCAATGTATATTGCCACGGCTAGACCACATCTAGCAGCCAGTCTGTCTGCTTTGAACTACATGATCTATATCTCAGGCATATCTATTGTCTAAAATTATAACTAAAGATTCACTCAAGACTGTTCCTGAAGATAATTAATTCAATTTGCAGTTTTAATGCATCTTAGTAATAAATAGCAACTCTAAACAGTATGTAAGTTGAATCTTTGGCTGAGTAACATATATTGTGATGAAACCAAAGTCCTCCACTGTATGGCACACTGGGGACAAAATTTGAGTAAAAATTACAAGAAATATTTATAAAGAATTATATGCGTGTCTGAAATTACCATTGGTCAAGCGTTTCATAAAATACATACACAAGTGGATGTGTAGGAGTGAGTAATGTTCATGAAATAGATGAGTGGAATTCTGGAAATACCACTGATACCACCATCTGATGACATGACAATCAATGTTTTGATCTTTACAGATTCAGAACTGCTGTTTCTTCCACCCAGAAGATACAGTGAAAAGATTTCAGCTTGAACACAGAGAAATTCAATTCCTAACAAAGTTTAGGGTGGATCTGTCCTTTTAGAAAACATCCCCTTTCTTGCCATTTCAACAGTAAGTTTACCTTAAACGCTAACTGTCTTTTTTCATTGTTGTGTACCACTATGAAGTTGAAATAATTGATACAAATACAGAAACAAAGTCTCATTTAAGCAGGAAAGAACACTTACTAAGAGCTCGCTATTGCAACTCAGTCTCTCCTTTTCAACTACATTTCATGCTGAAAGCTTAGCTATTCATTCTGACAGTGTGGGAACCCTCTGGCTCCCCTAGTTCTTACAGTCAGCAGAAATAAACTGCTTATGTTTACATGTGTTCAGAACAACATTAAGATTGAACAAAATGTTATTTCCTGGATTGTATGCTCCCCTTTTAAAGACCGGGAATTTAATTCTTTCCTCAAAGAAGTCAATGAGGTTTTTGCTGTAATTACAAACAAACCTAGTTTTTACACTAAAATTAATGCACATCATGTGATATCAGTTATTTTTAATCAGATATTTAAACTAACAGCCATAAATAAAAAACAGTTAATTAAATCAGAAAATTATTTCCTTCAATTCTGTGGATTTGGTCTAGCAAGGAATACATAACTTCCTTTCATTTCTAGAAAATAATTGTATAGGCACTGTCATACTCTAGACAGATACCACATTTTTAAACTGCATTCAGTGAGTGATTTAAAGGTCTGCTGTACAAGAATATAAAGGCTTCTTAACACAGAATTTAATAATTACTAAATTTGTGAAACACTGAGCTGAATAATTTCATGCCATTCTAGATGGCCTGAATAATGTTGACTCACTTGGAGTCTTTTTTTTTTTTTTTTACGGAAGTATTTGATCGATTAACAGATTCATTTATCAATGCATTTTCAATTAATTGGAAATATTTATGTTCACACCCTGTGGCAAAAATCTTCCCTGTTTCCTAGAAATAGCCCTACTTGTGGGGCAAAAAGAGCCTAGAAAAGTACCCTCCACACACCATAATCAAAGTCATGCACCTAAGCAGTATAAATGGATCTTCAGTCATGTTTGACATTGGGAGTATGCCAAGTACTCATAGGCATGCATTACTTAGACCCCTCAGCTTCTGTTACACACAATAGATAGTCCATGCAACAATTACTGGGAAAAAAACCTCAATGTTTTCATAACAGCAATACATAAGTACAAACAGAGACTAGTAATAACTGATAGATAGGTCTAATAGTTTAAGTCCATATTTTGCATGTTACAGTAAGTGCTGTTTTTACATGGCTTTTACCAGCAATCTGGGCCAGCAACTGATGTCAACACTGTTTCAGACTTACTTTTCCTAACTTATTCAAAGTAGAATTTTCTGCGCAATGATTCTTCATGTTCCTAGATACAAGACGTCTTAGGAAAATATTTACAACTAAAATGAAGGAAAAGTAAGACAATTAGAATTTCTTGCATGACAAATGCACAAATGGTTCATTTCACAACTGCATAGAACAGAAGTAGAAGAGTAAAAACAGTCTCTACATTGGAGGTACAATGGATTTCATCAGTTTTGAAGTGGATTGCCTACAAAATTTCCCATCCTCCATAGAGATTCTCATGAGCAGTATATAGATAATATACAAACAATCTTCTATAGAACTAGAATTCCGGAGTACTCATAGCATCTAACAGATAAAGAGGAACACTTATTTCTTACTGGATCTTTAATAACTCAACCACAAGAAACTGGCTGCATCCTCTTTACCTGAATATTTCTTTTTCTCCTGTTGGTCGAAGGAAACAGGTTCTGTAGATAACTATTAGAATTATAACCATTACTGATAAGCTTCCATTATCACTACTGTTCAGCTCTATCACTTCAATTTAAGATTAATTATATCCCAGGCCAAACATACATCTTGTCAAAACTTTAAAAAAGCTGTCCTTCAATCTTCTCCCAACATTAGCAATATGCTAACTTTAGCCTAAACTCAAAAAATAAAAATAAAAAAATTACTGTAGTGTCTTAGAAAATAGTTTATCTATCCTCATATCCCCTCTGCAGGTTAGGTTTTCACTGTCCAAGGAAAGGCGGGAACAGGTATATAAAACAATACTTTCCTGCCATATGTGCAGTCCATCTTCAAGAAGTCAGTCAGTGTATGCTTAGTTGATACTTCATCTGAAGTAGTATCTTAATTTTTGTGTTTTATGAAAAAGTACTGGCTGGTAGCCAAGTGCTTGGAAAGCAGCTTTGCAGAGAAGGTCCTGGTGGACAAATTGAACATAAGCCAGCCACGTGCCTTCACAGCAAAGGATGTCAAGCATTTTAGCCAACATTAGGAAGAGAGTTGCCAGAAGCATGAGGTAGGTGATCTCCGCTCAGCAATGGTAATAGCACATATAATTGTTGTGCCCAGACAAACAAATGTTGAGTACAAGGCATGGATATTTTGGATCCAGGCCAACAAAGGGCCGTAAAGATATCTGGAGCTTGGAGCATTTGTTCTGCAAGCTGACACTAAGAAAGCTGGGACTGCTTAGCCTTGAGAAATGTCTCACTGATTCTAATCAATTGTGTATCTAAGTGTTGTTTCTTCATAAACATCTTACCCTCCAAATCGTAAGGACAGGAAACTCAAGAGGGGCTAGGATTGGAGTCAAAGGAGCAGGAACATTCCAGAATGAGGGCCTGTTTTCATTTGATGATCCTCTCATATTTCTCAGCAAGCACCACTGTGTAGTGTCACCTCAAATTCCTGAGCATTCAGCAAGCATTGGAAAGTTTCAAGCTGTCCTGCTACACACCCACCCCTAATTCCATTTCCATTTTCAATCCTTCAATCCCCAACCTCCACAAAGTTTGCATCAGTGCTCCTAAATTCTACACTTGGTGAATAACAGTGCAGTGTTCAGCTTTACTTTTGTCTTTTTGATTTTACAAATGTCAGTCAAATCAGAGAATGGTTTGGATTGCAAAGGACCTTTAAAGATTATCTAGTCCCAACTCCCTTACCACAGGCACAGACATCTTCCACTAGAGCAGGCATTTCCAGCCCACAGCCTCGCACAGCTTGCACTCTGGCTACCCCATGCCCCATGCCATCATGGCAGCAGCTCTGACTCTGCCCTACCAAGTGGCCTAGCTTGGCCCCTCAGCACCAACCAAACACCAGAGCACTATTAGCCCCACTGGGCTGAAACCAGGTGTCATGGTTTTATGATTTTTGGTTATCGGTATTCCACATCATAACATCATGTAGTATACTGGGAGTTAAAGAGTTACGGCTCCATTTCCTTGGATTGTGGATAGTTCTCAGTACCTGGTTCTCAGAAGAGAAGAACTACACTTCCCAGAGGGCTTTGCTGTTCTGTTACCGTTTTCCATTCAGAGGGAAAGATAAAAACTTCTTGCATATCACGAGACATCCCCTTTTCGCTCCTGCTCATCTCAGCAGCGTCTCACCGCCAGCATTGGAGTAAGGCCTCTTTTCGTTTTTGGACACTCTTTTTCATTTTATTTGATTTATTAGCTTCAATTTTAATTATATTGTATTACAGTGTGTTATTTTGCATTTATCTTGCAATATCTTATTTAGTACATTATGTTGTTTCTCCTCAGATCATTGCCGCTGTTTTGTTTTTAGGCCCATCTCCCTACACTTTTTCCCTTTTTCCTTTCCTGGGGCATGGGTCTGTGGGTCCCCTGCCCCATTAGTCACAGAACCAGGCTGAACCTGCCCTTAAACTGTTGACACCAGGGCACGGGGACAGCGCACTGCAGTGCCAGCTCAAGTTAATGCAAATAAGTTTATGGATTTCAATACATTGGCTAAACACAGTCCAGTGAACACCAGAAAATATGCAGTTGAGCCTTTCCGTTTTGATACAGGAATTTGAGAGTAGGTTTCAAGATTGAAAAAAAATCATAATTTTGGTATACTTGTGATTCTATATTCAGTTCACATAAATAAATTACCTTCCCATTTTCAAAAAGAATGTATGGAGTTGCAATTAAAAAACTGATCTTGTCTATTTACCAGACTCCTATAAGACCTCTCTTACCAGAGAGAAATATTCCTCACTTCACAACCACAGATCGTTTGTGTCACTGCTTTTTGGCAGTATATACATTTGTGGACAAATATATTAAAGGATGAAGTATACGAGGAGTGAAATTCTATCAAAAATCACTGATAAACACCTTGAGAGCTCACTGAGAACTGCAACCATTACCACTGAACCAGTCTGATCTGTTAGTTAAACAAAAGCAAGGTCAAATATCTCGCTAGGTATATGTTTTAGTTAGTCTTCTTTTTATATGTTTTAATAAAAACCATTAAAAAATAAAATAAGTTGTGCTTCGTTATATACATTAACTGTATTACATATTTAATGAGGGCCACTCCAAGAGTAATGCCTCCTATTTTATGATATGACATCAGAGACTGCTGTTGGTGGTACAGTAGCAGAGGCTGAATCTTCCCACCAATATTCCATTACATTTTGTTGCCATGCAACAGATGGCAGCAGAGGGGCAGTCTGACAGAATGGCATCTGACATGGAAGGATGTATGAGGCAAAAGCACACAATCGAATTCTTCCATGCAGAAAAATAATGGCACCCACTGACATTCATCTGCGCTTGCTGAATGTCTGTGGAGACCAAAGAGTGGATGTGAGCACAGTAAGGAGGGTGGTGCATTTCAGCAGTGACAACAAGAACAGTGGATCACCTCTGCTGGTACAGATTTTTAAAAGCACAGCATGCAAGTTCTTGTTCATCGCTGGCAAAAATGCATAGGTAATGGTGATGATTATTTGGAGAGAGAGCATTTTGTACTTAAGAATTTGCTTAAACGGTGTTATTGTGCTCTTTGTATCTGTTGTAGTTTCCATGGAAATATATAGGAGGCATTACTTTTGGAGTGACCAAGGTATATGCATCCAAAGACAATTCCTCTTCACTCAGTGCAGCCCAGGCTATCAAAAAAGTTGGACACCCATGCACTAGAGGTTGCTCCTTGTCCCATACAACCTTCCCTCGAACAGAGAAGTGGCATTCACAAATTTCCTGGGCAACCTGTTTTGTCCCTTCCCTGCTATTTCCTCTCCAAACCCAAGGGTCCTGATTTTTTGAGTGTCCATTTCTATGTTCACTTCTCCAAGAACTTAGTGATTTTAATCACCCTTCTCAGTAACTTCGAGAACTCCACTGTATCATTCTTGAGATGCAGAGATCAGAGCTACACACAGCACAGAAGATGTGGGAGTATTCAGAGTATTCACTAATTGAAAAACAGTGTCTACCCTCTTGTTCTCAACACCTTTCCTCACGATGTCCACTACATATATATATACACGCACATGTTTTCTTGCTTCTGCCGCATATAGAGCCAGCAACTCAGCAAACTCCAAGATTCATTTCCTGAGTTGCCACTGACAGTTCTGATTGCAGCAGTATGCAAGCCCTAACCAGATTATTGCCTATCTAGAGGCACAAGCTTATACTGAAGCTTATCTGGAGGTATCTGCTAACTTGCCTCCATGTACTTTCTTCGGGATCAGTAAACCTCCATAGAAGTGCTGGTGCTTTTGCACTACACCACCTCTGAACTACTGAAGTTTTAAAAAGGAATGTTAGGACAAAAAAGTGTTTTAAGTAGAAGCAAAGTGCTATACAATCAACCACGTGTGTTAGTAACATGAAGAACCAATTTATTAGAACACAGCTGCATTCACTGATCCCTTTAGTTACTATCATCTAAGAAGGACAGCAAGAAGAGAAGTAAAGGAAGTAACAATACTGACCAAAAGGTAAGTCATGTTGTCCATGAATAAGCAAATAACTCAATATAACAACTTGAGTTACAATTCACTCTTCTGAGATACTCTAATTTTCCCAAGCAACTCAAGCTCTTGATTATTACTATCATTGCCTTTTTCATCACTTTTCTGTGCCACAAAAGTTTTTACCAATTAAACTACGAGCTTCAAAGTCACTTTTAAATAATTCCTGCCACGGCAGCAAGCAGCTTCAGTGCATTTTCCCCTCTAGTTAACAAGCTATAAGGGCAGTACGTGTGTTTAACTTTTAATTTTGCAGGCAAATAACCACCTTGTTTTCTGTGTCAAAGCTGCAGCTGGGGGGGAAACTGAAGCTGCATGTATAATCAGTGATTATAGGGTATGCATGTAAAAGCTTCCCAGAAACTCTGACTTTAGAAAATATTTGCCATATTTACTATATAACCATAACAAAAGTGATGGGGGATAAGCTGATCCAACTTACACAGACCCTAAGCCCACACACAACCATAGTACAATAGAATTAAGTTAGAAGGCTGTGTCCAGCTGGAGAAAGTCACTATGCTCAAGAGTAAAAAAAAAAAATCAGTGTACAACTTGCAAATGTATTTTTCAATTAAATGGGCAGAAGTTGGGGGAAGTCCTTCCCTGGTAAAGGATACCTTTTTGTGTGAGGTCTAATTCTTCTTTGAGAAGGAATGTTTAACAGAAATCTTTGTACAATTATACTAGTATCAAGAGCCAGTGAGGCTATGCACTCTATTTGGAAATTCCTTTATTCACTGTTAGTGTACTTTTGACACTCTACAATCATCTTTTTGTTGTCGCTACAAGAACTGCACACAAAATTCATACAATTAAATCAGATGTGCAGCTGAGTCACACTCAACTCACCACTTCTGAGACTTGCACATACACACATCTTGAATTTGTTACTTGAAAACACCAGAAATAGAAAAGCCCTGTGTGCTTTATACATTACTTTGCATTCTTAAGCAAGAATGAATTTATTGTTTCATAGAGATCTCGGTTTTCAGAGAATTCTAAACTATTCATATTCCCTATTGCAGCCAGGTTTAGAAAATGCTCAGAACAGTTATCACAGCAACCTAAGTACGTAGTCGATCTGAAAATAATGTCCTATTTATCTCCATTAAAACTGCAACAGATACAAAGAGCACAATAACACCGTTTAAGCAAATTCTTAAGTACAAAATGCTCTCTCTCCAAATAATCATCACCATTACCTATGCATTTTTGCCAGCGATGAACAAGAACTTGCATGCTGTGCTTTTAAAAATCTGTACCAGCAGAGGTGATCCACTGTTCTTGTTGTCACTGCTGAAATGCACCACCCTCCTTACTGTGCTCACATCCACTCTTTGGTCTCCACAGACATTCAGCAAGCGCAGATGAATGTCAGTGGGTGCCATTATTTTTCTGCATGGAAGAATTCGATTGTGTGCTTTTGCCTCATACATCCTTCCATGTCAGATGCCATTCTGTCAGACTGCCCCTCTGCTGCCATCTGTTGCATGGCAACAAAATGTAATGGAATATTGGTGGGAAGATTCAGCCTCTACTACCATGAGACCAACATCCACCTCTGAAATTGTGGGCCAACATAACAAAATAGGAGGCCTTATGTTCAGAGCAGCCCTCATATTTTATCATATGTATTTAGAAGCACAGTAATTTGTATAAATAACACTATTCAATTCATTTTTTCTCCCAGACTAGAAGACAATACCAAATGTACAAGAGTTGTTCTGCATTCTCAGTGCATGATACGCTCCAAGAAGTTAATATAGATGCATTTCCCTGTAATAGAGACTACCCGTATGTTTCTGTAGAACAGGATTACAGATTGTTGAGCATCCAGCATGAACAGTGTCATGGTTTTGTGATTTTCAGTTATTGGTATTCCACATCATAACATCATGTAGTGAATGTACCGGGTTCTCAGAAGAGAAGGACTACTACATTCCCCAGGGTACTTTGCTCCTCTGTTACTATTTTCCGGACAGAGGAAAAAGATAAAAGCTTGCAGATCATGAGACCTCGTCCCTTTTTCCACCATCTTTCATCTTGGCAGCATCTGTCAGCTGTCTTATCGTCGGTAGTAGAGTAAGGCCTACCTTGACTTTGGGACATTCTCTGTATTGGATTTATCAGCTTAAATTGTAATTATATTGTATTATAGTGTGTTGTTTTGCATTCCGATATCTTATTTAGTAAATTAGTTTGTTTCTCCTCAGATTGTTGCTGTTATTCTTTGCTCTCAGGGCCATCTCCTTACCCTTTTTTCCCTTTTCCCTTTTCCCGGGGTGTGGGCCCGTGGGTCCCCCGTCCCCGTCGTCATGGAACTGGGCCGAACGCCCGTAAACCATTGACAAACAGACAAATAATATAGTTGTGTTCAGAAACTTCCAGAAGAACCTAGAGACTGCCCAAGAGAAAATTGCATCTAAAATGCATCTAGGGGTTTATCTGAGGAGGTTGTATGTGTGTAGAAAAACAAAATAAATCCTTAATCAACTCTCACTGGAAGTGTGCAGAAAACCAGTGCCTCTGATTTATTTTTCTTGCACCTCTCAGTTCTAAACTGCCTACCCACAACTTTGTTCCACTTTCCTATAGCAGCAGGAAAAAAAATACGTTTAGAACTGCTCTCAAAACTCTTCTGATGAAAAATTATTCTTATTCTTTGTAACTGACCTCAAACACTATGCTACTCATCAGATAGGTGAAGAATTACAAGATATATCCATTTGCCATAAAAAAATTGACAGTTATAAAAATAATTTAGAAAACAAACATTTTGTTTGGTTTTGGTAACCTTTTTTATTGCACCTTAGATCCATTATGATAGAAGTAGAAGCACATGTGAGCTGAGACTAAAGAAGGAGTTGTAATGGTATTTGGATAATCTGTTCTGTAGGAGCGTTCATCTAGGAATGTTCATCATTCTTCCTGAGGTTTCACAAGAGTTCCCTGGCATAATACTTCTACAGCTGCTTTAGAGTTTAATGTTATTACAAGGTCTGATTCAAAGATAATTTCTGCTAGAGGAATCTGGCAGAGAGAAAAGTCTAAGGAAAATCTGTGTGATGCTATGGTGCAACTAATAGAGACTGAACCTCTGAAAAAGTTGAGAGCAGTAACTGCTATATCTTTTGGTTTTTGTTCAACAATCCTGAGAGATATTCATTATTCCTCAGGACGAAACCCACAATAACTTAAAGTTACTTTTTCTGGAAACCCTATCATTTCCTGTCCAAAATAAATCCTAAAAATGAAATACAAGTAAAGTCTAATTGCCACTTTAACCATGGTACAGAAGAAGTCCAAAAATCATTATCAGCTTTCTTCATTATCTCTCTTATCTATACTTTTGGATTAAGAAGATTATCTAAACTACATTAAAGCTGATGCTATGAGATCGCTAGCAACTACAGTAGCTAGTAGAAGACAATAACACATAGTCATCAGCAGGAGCCCGCTCATGAACTAACTTTATTGGCACGCATCAAGGAAATCCCTTTCCTATTTCAAAGATATGAATGGAGTCAGTATAATTTTTAGCAAACATCTTAGTCTGTATTTGACATCTGTAAGCAAGATGTTGTCTGTACTGTTGTCAGTATAGCCTGTGGTGTAAGAGCTCTCAGATACAATGGACACTGCTCTCATTCAGAAAGAAAAATATTCATTAAGTATGGGCTTACTGACTAAGGTAAAAATAGGGAAAGAACAGGAAATAATCAGGTATACAGATTGTTTTCTATTTGCCTGTATTTGCATCCTATTACCATTCCTGACCTACAAATATAATGAGACTGAAGTTTAGGAAAGACAAACAAAAAATCCTCACTCTGGGGATTCACTGCTGCCTTTTATTCCAAAATGTGTGATAATCTCCAACAACTGTCAGTCCAAGTACTTGGATAAGAAATCAGAACATATGTGGGTGGATTCCTTCCTCCAGCCTGAACTAATTAAAAATGATCGTTTGCTGTACTATCTTAAAGGGGACTTATGGAACAGGTTAAAGATTCACTGTTCTGATTTTAGTATTTCAAGTTTAGTAAAAAAGACTCCTGAAAAAAAAAAAAAAAAAAAAAAAAAAAAAAAAAAAAAAAAAAAAAAAAAAGTTGTAAGCTAAAAAAAAATGAATACTAAGGATTTTTACATTAAAGTACATCTTAAGTTTTTATTTGTTCCTTATAGAAAGTCACAAATTCTTGTACAAGATCCACCTCTCCCAATTTTGCTGTGATTTATTCAAGTCAAAGTGTGTACACAAAAGACACACAGAGATTTATGGCTGTAGTCAGAGTGGAAAATTCTACCCATTTCCAACACTTTATCCAGAGTTTTAAATATTGTGTTTTCCTTTCTGACATTTTAAACCTAAAACTCATCTAAATACCCTGCTTTCTCTTTCTCAAGCAATTATTAAATTAGATGGAATCAGGATCGACAACAGTTTAACAGTAAAATGTTACAAATAACCACAGCATATCTTTACCTGCAAAAGTACTTAGTAGCATATAGACTGAATGTAAAAGAACATAGATATGCTATATTGCAGTTTTTAACTAAATTCTGAAAACTCACTTTAAAAACCTAACACCTAGACAAACTAAAAGATGTTGATCAACCAGCCGCTATGACATTCTGCTAATATTATGTTATTATTCTATATTATTGATGTTAACCCCTCATTTCCCTTTGACTTCATGAGTATCCAATATACATCACCTGTTAAGAGTCAACTTACATTTGGGATTTTTGTGATGTGAAGGAACACCTGCACTTCCTAAGTTATCTCCATTGATCTCAGCAGCTGACACCACAGATCAGGTTACTGCACAGTGTATCAATTTCTTGTCCCCATCCCTAATATTGTTTACTCTTTTCTAAACTGTTACTACTTTCTTTCTCCCACATCCCACAGAAAAGAGCATGCACCAAGGGTTAACTTTTAAAAGGAACATTATATAGTGCTTCAGTAAGTTTGCTGAGCCATAAGTTAGGTGTATCTTTAAGAAACTCTGTTAGAGGATATGCATGTCTTCCTGGTTCCCATACTACCATTGTATGAGAAATTCTACATGAATAATTAGTATTCATATGAGAAGTAGAATAACACATGTGTAGCTGAAACAAAAACTTAAAATTAACTCCAGGTTTCTGACCACAATAAATCTTCTACTGACTTCAAAACGGAAGAAAAAGAAAAGAAAAACAACCCACAGAAATACAGATTGTTCTCATGTTTGAGGTGCAAAATGTTCTTGAACTGTTCTGTCCTAAGAAACAACATGGGAATTCATTGTGATGTCTCAAATTCTGTTTTTCAAAGCATTGCAGCTCTGTTACATAATCTTCTCCACAGACATCTGACTGGTGCTAACAATTAGAGTAACACCATCCAGCGTTACAAGTATTGCCAAATAACAATAGCTGGAAAAACAAGAGTTGTTAAGTCTAAAGGTATAAATCAAGGGTCTTGTAACACTTTTGTACATCGCATGTCTCCTTCAGGACTTGATGAAGTCACACTATTCAAACTTTTTGTACTGCAAAGGAATTCAGTACCTTTTTGCTTGGGCAACACAGTGAGTTCTACACAGTGCTAGCACCGCCTAGCAGCTGTGACAGATCTTAGAAAGAAATTCAGAAGACAGTAAATGTCTTTAAAATTTGGCAGGCCAGCACTTGAAATCATCTGTGATTATGTCCCATCATCACATTATTAACGAGAAATTAGATGTCCTAGAATTCCTCTCTGAATCACCAGAACTCAGTTATAACACCAACAGTGTGGCATATGAAAGCCCAAGACACCCACTTTCTCACTTAAGATGATCACATCCCTTCACTGCAGAGATTTGGAAAAAAATAATGGAAAAAGCCAAATCAGTATTTTTCAGTCTTCAGTGTTTGCCATTAATTTATCAACTAACCACAGTGTAATTCTGGGAGGGATCTTATCCCTGGGTTATTCTAGCACCTACAGATATACTAGGTCATTTATCCTCATGAAGTAAGATTAGTATTAAGCAGCTTGAGACATTTCCCCCCCAAAATGACACTGCATTGTATTTTTAAAGTACAGTACACCCTAAACTGACCAAAAATTCCTAATGCCAAGCGTTCAGCCTACAGCGTGGCATCACATGCTACTTGAAGCCAGACGCTATTCCCATGACTCTATTTTACTGCATCCATGGTATATCCTTACTGAACTCCTCTTAGCAGAGCTAAAAACATAAAGAACACCAAGGCAGGCACCAGAACAGAGACTGAGAGCTGAAGGCGGTTTTTAATGCTCTCCTATAAGCTGCCCTCGGCCTGGCCGCGTCCCGGCACGTAGCGCCCACCGAGCCTCCAGGCTCGGGAGTACCCGTCCCTCTCCCCGGTACCACGGCCGCCCGCCACCCTGCGTCCCCCGCGGCCCCGGAGCGAGGCACGGGCTGCTGTCACTTCGGGGCTCCCGCTCTCATCACGCACCCCGCTCCCCGGTACCTCTTTGTGGCGGCGGCGACGACGGCGGCGGCTGGCCCCGGCCACCGAGCACAGCCAGGAGCAGGAGGAGCGGCAAACTTTTCCGTGCCATCGCTCCCGGGCGGCCGAGCTGCCGGCCCGTCCCGGCAGGCGAGCGAGCTGCCTGAGAGAGGCGACGGGACCCCGGCGCCCGGGACAAGGAGCAGGACACACCCCTGCTCCCCCCACCCCGCCCGCCGCTCCCCGCCCTGCCGCCGCGGGACGGCTCCGCGCGAACAGAGAGGGACCGCCGGGCCTCGGGGGGAACTACGAGCTGCGGAGCCGCCGAGGGCCGCGCTCCGGGGGAGGCACGTGCCGTAGCTGTGGCCGCCGGTGCCCGGCTCTCACAGCCCGCCCGGCGCTGCGCCCGGCCTCCTGGGAACCCCGGGTTATCTAAAAGATAGAAAAACACCAGCTTTGTCGGAAGGCATTTTGAAAACGGAAGAAAGTGCCCAGCAAGACTGCGAGCCTGCTTGTAAGCTTATTGGAGAAGGAGATAATGGATGGCATTTGCTAGAAAAGCGAAGCTCAGCTGAGCTACACGGCATCTGCAGGAGGTGCAAAGCCAAGCTGCACAGGCCTGTTTCCAACTGCACTGCCACCCTGCATCCCCGCAGTCCTTCAGCACAGCACTTCTGACTGAGGTCTCTTTGTCTTTCACACAGAAATTCAATAATTGTGCGTGTTTCCCCTCATAAGGACTGCAGTATGTGTGCACAGTCAACATTAAGCAACTTCACGGGTACATCTGTTGTCCAGAAAAATGCATTTGAATTTGTTGCATTGCCTTTTTCAGCTCTCAAACCGCAGCCTTTTCTGCTGGTGTATTTCTCTTGTTACACCAAACCCAAATTCATGGGGACACTGCACGTTGTGTACAATAGAGCATTGCATCCAGCAAGACAGCCTGTTTATTCCTTCCCCTTTTATCCTGTGCTGAGTAGACTCGTTCTTTCTCTTCACTGCAGCCGCTCAGTTCTGTGGTTTCACCCCAGATGGCCTCAGTTCTGGTGCCTGTCAGAGGGCACCCATGGCTTCCGCAGTCGTCTGGAGGCCACTGCGCCTACTCTCCCACGAGAGAGCAACAACAGTGATGCTCTTATGCGGCTCAGCCATTTGTCACAAACAAACGGAAAATACTCAGTTCCCCTTGCCAAGAGATGATGTAGTGGCCTTCTTTCTATAGAGAAACCCAAATTCAAAATTCGTCTTGATGATTTTCATCTCAAGAGCTATTCACTTTGTTCTGGAAGCATACAGTCAGATATAGGAGATAGAAAGGGAGCTGGTTTTTATAGCACTATCCACAGTTTTCTCCCTGTCTCTATTTAGTCCATCTAGTGTTTCCGTATCGGCAACAACTGTCCTTAATTTCTCCTGGCTGCTTCTCCCTCTTTAATTCCCTTCACATAAAAAATTTGACTGTGAGGAATTGCATGCATATGTGAAAGGAATAAGCTCTAAGTTACTTTATTAGAACCACTTCTCCTCAACCTTATGCCTGCAATTTGGAGAATTCAGTGCTGGTTTTATTGTTAGGGATTTTCTACATTTACACCAATTTGACTCCAAAAGCACATTCACCAGATGCAGGAGTGCTGAGGTTATTAAGCCAAACATGGTGGCTGCTGCTGCGTGCCAGCCACCTTAGCACAGGTTGTGAACCCCTCAGCTGGAGAAATCCTTCCCAGGGCTCCAAGAGCTGCAAGCACAGGGAGTGAGTTTGAGATAAAACTCCAGAGACAGTGTAGAAACTGCAAAGCAGGATCCTCTTCTGCTTTATGTAGAAGTCCCCTCAGATCAGGTCACAGGCTCAGACATGGATTCATCTCTTACAGGGACTGCAGAGGGTTATAATTTTGGCTTTGTGTTCAAATGCCACTCAAATCTTGTCATCCTTTTTCATTCATATCCAGAGATGAGTCAAATTCACTGTTGTCAGTGCAGCTTCTCAGGTTGCTCTAACTCCTGAAAACAAATCTAGCACTACCTCAGTGTCTGTCCCAGTACGTTTTCCTCTTTTTAGGTCTCTGAAAAATATCCCAGTGACTCATGAACTATTCAGATCAACAGCAGATTGGTTGTAGGGGCCTCTGCTTCCCCAAAATATCAATATTACACCAATATTAAACCCAACATATGTTATTTACCTAACCTTTTCTTCAAATCGGCTTTTCCTGTTGTTGAGCCTGCATAGTCTTTAATGTGAGTTGGCGCTCTGAGGACTTATGCCAGTTCAGCTGCACTGCTGTCATATCCAGGTACCTAATCACAATCCAGAGCCAACATTAACACATCTGTAACCGTACACCAGAGCTGTCAAGTGTAATTGTACGAGGACAGAGAAAGGTAAGATATGCCCAGATAACTTACTGGCTTAAATTAACCACTGGAAATAATTTTGTACAGTAAAATCCTGAGCTGTGTCAAGCAGCAGCAAGAAGGGCCTTGCTCCTAAGAAGGAGAATAATTGGAAAGTGAAGATAACACCAATGAAAGTAGAGCAGGTCTGGTGAAAATAACTAGGAACAGCCAAGAGTCCAGATCTCTAGACTTGTTCATAGTAAGGAGACAGTTCTGAAGACAAGCCAGGAAGTGAACCCTGTAGATCAGGATCTGGGTCATTGCAAAGCAAGGCAGGCAGATCACAGGCAGAGACCAAGAGCAAACCTGATCTTAAATGTATGCATGCAATGTATGTATGCATGCAAAGCCTCAACAAGGTGTCTCCCAGCTTTTCATTGCACAGCTCTGTCACTGTGGCCTAACACATAGCTGCACCTGTTCACAGGTGGCCTTAACACAGACAGCCATACCCATAGAACGGGGGAGAAGATCTTGCTGGTACACTTAGTGCTACGACAAGCAAAATGGAGATTGGTATGAAGCTTTTCAGCTATAGCACTGGCTGAGGTGAGAACTGCTGAGCTGAAAGATAGATGTGAGTCAAATCAGGTAATGGCTTATCCGGAGGCAAACATCATTTAATATCTTCACAACCTTTGCATTAAAAATTAGAGTTTTTTTAATGAGTTTTGCTGAGAATGTTGCAGAGGATAATAAATGCATGCAATTTTGTTCTTGATGACTGAAGTAACAAAAAATTAGAGAATACTGATACTCAATAATACAAGATTCACCACCATGCACATAACAACTAACAGTAACTTCTTATGAGAATTAATAATAGAGAATCTAACCAGGTGAAATTCCTTGGTGAACATGACTCACAAAGGGATTTTGAGTCACCAGAATGAAAGATCTATGAAATAAGCTAGCGCCTAGGATACATAAAACTTAGGATCAGATAAAACATTTCCTGTGAAGGTATGAAAATTAATAGTGTTGTACTATTACATCCCACACTGGATATCATAGGGAATTGTGATCACCCATGTTCAAGAAGAATGAATTCAGACTCAAACAGAACAGAAGCCTCTGGGGAATGGAGATATATCTCAGATATAAAGATTAGAAAACTTTGATTTGTTTAACCTAGTAAAATGAAAACTGAAAGATGTGAGACAGTTCTAAATATATCAGCGATGATAATGGATGGAATTGTCACAAAAGGAAACGAGCATAAGCAAGATATAAATCAGGCTGGAAAACTGGAGAATAGTTTCTAATCATTAGGCGCAAAAACAACCTTCTCTTAGAAGAGCAAGACGAGAAAATGTATTTAAAGATAGAATTTGGCAGATTTATGAAGGTAGTTCTATGACACACTTGGCAGCAAAAGACAGGATAAATGAATTTTATGACCTGTGCAACTCTGTCCTGTGTTCCTAAGAGGATTGTAATCAAAAGATAAAGTAAATAAAAGTAAAAAAGAGGTGTAAAGGTGGAAGAATCAGATACAGCATTTAGGAGGAGCTGAAATATGTGAATTACAACAATAAAAGATTTAACCCATTTTAAGGGCAAGGTGAGATGTGGTCTCTGGTTTGGGCTAAAGCCGTGAAGAACCATTGATATCCTAGTGCCAAGGTTCTGCTCATTCAAAGCAGGTATTAAGGAAGGGGACAGCAAAAGACAAGAGTTGGGGCTGAAGAACTGAGCTGTGGGAGCAGAAATCAGGATCAAAATAGGCAATCAAGTTCAAAATCAAAGGGGACATAGGTGGGAATCTAACACTGGTAGGAAGGGCTGGTCATTAGGAAATGTCCAGGAAATGTCCAGCCAATTTAGGCTGGACATTAGGAAATACTACTTTTCTGAAAGAGTGGTCAGGTGCTGGAACGGGCTGCCCAGGGAGGTGGTTGAGTCACCATCCCTGGAGGTGTTCAAGAAATGTTTAGATATAGCGTTGGGAGACATAGTTTAGTGGGGTTGTTGGTGGTAGGTGGATGGTTGGACTAGGTGATCTTGTAGGTCTTTTCCAACCTAGCTAATTCTATGATTCTATGATTCTATGAAAGCATTCTCCTGAGAACTTTTGTTGCTGGTGTCATCGAGTATTTTCTGTTTACAGGCTAGTATGCAAGCAGATGCAAATAGATGCAGGTCAGGACATGATCTTGTAAAACTAAAAGGAGAAAGAAAAGTAAATTAATTTAAAAAAAAAAAAAAAAAACAAGGAAAAGTAGACCTAGGCCAAGGAAACAGAGGGCATGTAAGTACGATAATTTGAAGAGAAGGGATATGAAGGATGACAGCAGTAGTGACTGCATCTGGAGGAGGCTAGAGTCAAGGGCAGAGCTGTTACAATTGTAAGAGATACAAATGGCATTAGAATTGAGCTCATTTATATTTCAGTACTCTCTTGTTTCAAACACTTCATTTTACCTTGTTCAACACCCCTGTAATTAGTCGGACTATGAATCTCATGTACCTAACCCATCTACTGCCATTATTTTTTATTAACTTTAACAAAGCTAAATGCTTATCTATTAACACCTCAGAGTTATGGGCATAAAGAACAGACAGGAGTCATGGTCTTGCCTGATAATGGATTCTGTGTACTATTTGTAAGAGCCACTCATTTCTTGACTTCTAATAACTTCCTTTTGATCCATTGTTTTTTCTGACTCTACTGCTATTTTAAATTGCATATATATATCTATTTAAAAGCTAGAACTTAATCTTAAATGATACATAATCCTTTCAGTTTTAGAATGCATTTAAAAATAGTTTCTATCATTCATTTACTTGGGAGATCTTTTGCATGTGAGAAACTGCCAAAATGGTTAGAACTGATTAATAAGAAGAGTTAGTATCTACTAATTTTGCCCTGAAGTATTACTTTGCCTCTCATCTAAAGGAGATGAGGATTGTTTGGCTGAATCATCACTGTGGGTTTTATGTTTTTCTGCCAGCTGTTAATGAATTGTAAAAAATAAAAATTAAATAATAATAATAAAACAGAAGATTAAACCAATTCTGGAGAATTATACTGACTTGCCATCCTAAAAAAAATGAATATTACTGCAAAACATGAAGGTAGGGAGAGAAACAGATGGGCAATATCTGACAAATAAAAATTCCAGATAGTACCCCTTCTGTTTCTTTCTACACATTTCAGTTACAGGCTTTTTAGCATTATAGGGTTGCTTAGGTGATATTTCTCTTTGCAGTGATGTCACACTCAAAGACCAGCAAAAGCAAGTTGATACAGCAATCTAAGAACAAGGATCAGCTCAGTAGACTATTAACAATTTATACCCTGAAAAATATAGGCATTATATCTATCTCTTTTTAAACTGGAAGATTTTATCTGCAATAATTTGTCTGATAACTACAATAGTATCACTTGTGGCTGGAAAATGATTTTAATGAAATAAAATTAGTCTATGACATGAGCTCTGAATGTGTTCATTATAGTTATACCTGGCTGTTTTCCGCAGAACTCTTCACGGAGTATGGTAGCATCACCTGCATGTTCTAGATATCCAGACCCAATAAAACATAGGAAGAAACAGGCACATGGAAAAGAATTACGTTAATGAAACTGTTGATCTTTTTCTATCTTTACCAGCAAGAAACTGAATGTCTTACATATCATGTCTCATCAAGATTTAGCTTGACAGCTTGGCTAAAAAAAATACATTCCTAGGTTTGTTTTATGTGAGGCTGGTTACTGTATGTTCAGAAGAGCAGAAGGCATCTGGTAGGAAAATAACCAATAGATTGAAACAGTCTTATAATGTTTAATTAATCAAAGCAGATTTGCAGATGACACTGGACTTGGTAAGACATTGGATACAAAAACTGGAAGAGTTTCGGTTCAGAGAGACCTGGAGAAAATCAAGAGCTAAGAACCCAGAAAAAGCCATGGCTGACCTGATCTTATGTTGGCAAAAGAGCTGCATCGGGCAGGTTTGACTAATGGAGCATCTCATCCAATCAGAATTTCTGTCTGTGATTTTTATCACATTTGAATGGCATGCTTGTCATTATTAAAAGAATATGATTCTCTTAATGAACTTGTAGGAAAATAGAAAGACTTGCATAAATTGAAATGTAAAAAGAAATACTTCTCCTCGGTGGATTAGAATTAATGTAGTGCAAACCATTCCCTTTATAACTAGTTTGAAAACTTGTATTTTACGTCTTTTTATCCAATTACAACTTTTATAAAATACTTGATTTTACAAATGGATAATGAGTCATTTGACATAAACTGTTTTCTGTTCTGGAATATTAGACAATAAAATCTTAAAATACGTCTGAAATGAATACTAAAACCATGCATTGTGCTTTAATAACGTTAAATATAACACTAGAATAACAATATTAAATGTGTACATATAAGCATGCTTCTAAAAGTTGCTATATATGGTTTTAATTTTCTGATGATGTACAGGGTCTGTGCTGAAAGTGGTGCCTCCTATTTTATTATGTTGGCCTACAACATCAGAAGCAAATGTTGGTGGTATGGCGGTAGATTACATTTTATGTAACAATATTCTGTTAATAAATGTAACAATGTTCTGTTACATTTTGCTGCTGTGCAACTGATGGTAGCAGAGGGACTGTCTGACAAAATGGCTTCTGATGGGGAAGTCCATATGAAGCAAAGGGGCATAACTGAATCCCTCCGTGCAGAAAAAATTGCACCCATTGACATTCACTGACACTTGCTGAACATTTCTGGAGACCAAACAGTGAATGTGAGCACAATGAGGCAGCGGGTGGAGTGTTTCAGCAGTGGTGACAGAGACACTGAAGACAAGCCACATTAAGGACGGCCATGCAGTGCAGCATGCAGACTCTTCTCACTCATTGGTGGTGAAAATGCATAGGTAATGGTGGTGACTATGTTGAAAAACAGTGTTTTATAACTGAGAATTTGCTGTATCAAACGGTGGTATTGTGTTTTTTGAATCTGCTCTGGTGTCCATGGAAATAAATAGGAAACATTACTTTCAGAGTGATGAGTATATACACTTACTTGCTGTATGTTAAATACTGCCTTTAATGAAAGTCACATCATAATGTTTATAAATGTAAACACTATCCAGACTATTAAGAGCTTTAGTAATGCTGTTGACGGAAAGTTTTCCTGACAGAAATTGAAAAAAACTTAAAAGATCTTTGAAAATTTCTTGTATTTCCAAACTTCGGGGAGCTGAGTAGTTTAGACAACTCTCTCATAGTTCCATATTTTAATGCATGAGTAAAACAACAGCATACATAAATATAACAAAATCTCACCAGGGATTTGTCAAGATTAATCTATTTTTTTATGGAATCGCTTAAAGTCTCCCAGATCAGATGGTTAAATATAAATAAAAAACGGAATATATTAAAAGATAAATTAGGCTCTATCTCAAACTTACAAGAGAAGATTACTGATTCCTTACAATTATGGTAGAGAGTAATGAAATAATACTTATGATGTCCTGTTCTGCAGAGTATACATACACAGAGAATGTACAAACACTGTCCAGTTAGTATGTCTTCCTAATTCCTGAGTTAGCATGAAATGCATTCACACTCCAAAACAGACAAAACCATTTAAATACAGGGTAGCTGGAAACTGCTGGAACTACATGCATCCTCATCCATCCTGAGAATTTGGCTTCCTGGATCAAGGATTGGCTTTAATTTGACAGAATCCTTGAGGAGAACCATGAGAAGCCTCCCTGGGAGTCTTTCCCAATTCTGCTGTGAGAAGGGCTAAAGCTCAGGCTCTCATCCTGGTTCTGTGCAGGAGACATGCTGGAGGTATGCTTGTGCATATCCTTGGCCCAAACACTTGATTTTCTGTCCTGGTTCCAGATGTATATTGTCACTACAGACCTATTTGGCAATTATTAGACTGCATGACTAGAGTTACCAGGCTTTTTCTGCTCCCCTCACTCACGTGCTCTTGTGAATGAGGTCACTGCCCTCTCTGCCTTGATGTTGTCCTCAGCTTCAGGTTTGCCTTGCAGAGCATCACCCTCTTGCTTCTCCCTGACAATGATATAATAGCATACATAAGGTTTCATACTCTGCATACATTAGGAAAGTGACCTGAGTTGGCTCATCTCATTATAAAGGATGTCCCAGGAGTCCTTGTGTCCCCTTGTCAAGGATTAGGAGTAGGTCACAGCTGTGGAATGGAAGGCTCATATTGTCAAGATGAAGGGGATGATGAAACAGTCCTTGAATTGTGGTGCCCTCCTGGCATTATGTCATGCTGGAATAAATGCAAATCCTGCCCCAGAATACTTGAATCAAACAATATGGACACAAACCTGTTTACAACATTGAGAATAGTGTCTTCCAGCATGAAGACTGAAGGCAATACAAAGTATAGTTTTAACAAGAGACAGTCTTTATCTTGGAGAGCTAATGAACGAGGATGAGTAAGACAAAAAAACAGGTGGGAAAAGAGAAAGAAATACTGAATTTTAGCAAAGTATATTTTTAATAGCTCAGGTCTTTGAGAGATTTTCTTTAAATGTGTGTATTTAATACCACAGTAAATTATTGTAGAATATATTACGTTTGCCATATATTATCAATACCCACTGCTGCATCCTTCTACCATAGTCTATCCTAAATTTAGCCCTCTGTAAGAGATATTCAGGCAGCCTAAATCTCATGAATAGATGATGTAAATCTCACAAATAAAAAAAAAAATCAGGATCAGAGATTTACAAGGAAATTATTCAACCTTGCTTATTTCCTCCTTGTGCAGTAACTAGTAGAATCCTTCACAGCCCACAAAGGGTCACCACAGTCTGACTTGAGGTTGCGTGGCTGAGTCGCATCAGAGCTCACACTGAGAGCAGGCTGCACTCAGAACCTTGACAAGAACTGAGAAATGCTTTCCTCTTCCTATGACCTAAGCACAGACTAACTGTGCCTCAGTACAATTAACTAGCTTCAGTTTTCTCTAGTGTGGTTTGACATCAGGGTTTTTGGAGGGCTTTGTGTGCAGGGTTGTTAAAGTACTAAACTAGAACTCTTGATCTGTACAGAAGTGTCACAGCAGAAATCACAGGGGATTTGCAAAAGATAGCAAAAAATATTTTTTTATTAAATGACAGTGTTGTTATCAGTGAAGGAAATAAAAATCTATGAAAAACACATGTAGATATCTACCCACAGATATAATGAAATTACAAAATAAGCTTGATAATGGTACAATGCCCAAAATCACCAGGCCTATTACATTTTATAAGCCAATAGCCTGAATGATTGATTACACAAATGAAAGTATATCATAGAGGAATTAGCACTATCAAAAATACAGAAAATTCAGCTTTAATTTATCCCTGCAACAGATGTGAACCTGATTCTGAGCATACAGCTCTTAGTAATACCAGTGTGAGCAGCACTGACAGTTATAACCAGCATGAGTAAAGCAATGATTTTTAATTATTTTTTAAAATATTTTTTTTCCTACCTGATAAGGGGTAAAGAAAAAATGTGGTTTAGAAAATACAGATATGAACACTTGGGTATCTGAGTAGCAAACAAGGATTACTTTGGAAAGATATGTACGTATTCATATCTGAAAAGCAAATTGAATTTAATTACTTTGACAAACCACTGTGGTTTTCAAGATTCATTGCTCATGAAGAAAAAATTAATATGCTTAATAAGTGATTGTTCTTGTTCCAGCCTACTAGTTCAAAATTTTCAAATATTCTTTTCTTAGTTCTAGTTAACAAATAAAGCATGGAATTATATCATTCTCTATATATCACTATAGCTATAGTGGTTTGCTTAGGAAATGTGTTGTAGTTCTGGTCTGAGCAAAAAATACTTAATTTTTTCTGTTACCAGATACTAGATTCCTTAAAGCCTGAAACGTGTTTTTAAGAAATTTTAGTTCCCTCATGTTTTATATGCATTTCAACTCAGTTTCTGTCATGATGAGCTAATATCTCACCTACCTTGTGACACATCCTACTGCTGCTGCTTTCTGACAGTTTTTATCAGAAAGTTGATTTATTTTGTAACCAGAGTGTTGCACTTAAACAACTGAAACACAGAGGTCCATGCCTACACTTACAGTGTTCTTCTAGAGCTATTTCAATGACTGTCCTAGCAAGAATATTTTGGTGACTCACAGATTCATTCACATTCACACTTTGAATTTCTGAGATAGCTCTACGTATCATAACTTGATGTGACTTCATAGTCCTGGCTGAGAGGAACTCCAACACTAATGCTTACTGATAGTACCATTTCCTCTTCCAAATTCTGGAGTGATCAGCAGTGTGCTACTAGTTTCAACATACCCAAGTCCCTCTTCCAGGAGATAATACTAGGCCTGGTTATTTCTGTCCCCCAAAGTGAAACTTAAGTCAGCATTATCGGGTTTAATACGGAAACACGCCCAGCTGTTCTGGGCTTTAGGTAGGTATACATTCCTTCCAACATCCATGGAAAAGAATCCATGACCAGCATAACTAACTGAAAGAAGAGATGGCTGTTCACTATACTTTGTGCTCTCACGGTCGCATAACGTCAGTGTTAGACATATCAGACGCGTTTGTAATGCCAGCATTTTTGGAATGCCAAACAAACAAGTCTTTCTCATCCTCCTACGAAGATTAATTGTATAGCAATACTTACCTTTATTGTTAATGTTTAGTACTCTTTTGCTATTACAGAATCACAGAATTGTAGGGGATAGAAGGGACCTCTGGAGATTGTCTACACCAACCTCTCTGCCAAAGCAGATTCCTTAGAGTAGGTTACAAAGGGAAGTGTCCAGGCAGGTTTTGAATATCTCCAGAGGAGACTCCTCAATGTCTTGTCAGCTTGTTTGGGTGCCCTGTAACCCCCAAAGTAAAAAAGTTTTTCCTCATGTTCAAGTGGAACTTCCTGTATTCCAGCTTGTGCTTGTTGCCTCTTGTTCTGTCGCTGGGCACCACCAAAAAGAGCCTGGCCTCATCCACTTGACTCCTGCCCGTTAGATATTTATAAGCATTGATAAGTTTCCCCCCTCAGTCTTCTCTTCTCCAGGCTGAACAGTCCCAGATCTCTCAGCCTTTCCTCATAAGGGAGATGCTCCAGGCCCCTCATCATCTCTGCTGGATTATCTCTATAGAATTACCTGCCTCTTTTGAACTGGGGAGCCCAGAACTGAGCCCTATACTCCAGATGTGTTCTCATCATGGCAGAGTAAAGGAGGAGAAGAACCTCCTTCAACCTGCTGGCCAACTTTTTAGCACTCCCCAGGATACCATTGGTCTTCTTTACCACCAGGGCGTATTGCTGGATCATGGTGAACCTGTTGTGCACCAAAACACTTAGGTCCTTCTCCACTCTCCAGCAGGTCAAACCCTAATCTGTACTAATGCAAGCGGTTATCACTCCCTAGGTGTAGATCTCTACACCTGCACTTGTTGAACCTCGTAACATCCCTCTCTGACCAACTCCCCAGCCTTCCCATTTGTCTCACTGAAAAGCAGCACAGCTTTCTGGTGTGTTAGCCACTCCTCCCCACTTTGGTGAAGCCAAGTTACACAGCATCCACTGCTCTCCCCTAATCTATTCAGCCACTCACAGGTAGCTATCGGATTGATCAAGCATGATTTCCCCTTGGTAAATCCATGTTGACTACTCCAGATAAACTTTTATTCCTCTTGTTTGGAAATGACATCCAGAATAAGACATTCCATTGTATTTTTCCTTAGTTAACTTATACCAGTTTCTAGTAACAGAAATTAGCTGTGTACTTTGACCCTAATACTAATGTTTTCTGAGAAAGGAGCCATAAAGCCTTTTAAATTTTGGGTCTTTTTTTTTTCTTTTCTGAAAAAAATTATTGACCTGTAGCCTGTTCCTATAGATTCATCTAATAATCTTCTGTCTGATTTCATTTTAAATTATTTTTTCTTGAACTTGAGTTATCAGATCTGTATACAGTATCTCACATGAGATCTGTCAGAGCCTGAGCAATATTGTCAATCTTACCTTCTTTTATAGGGAATATTTGAGACATAAAAGACCGTATTTTACTTTTTCATGATATCATCATCTGTGTGAATCATAGACATCTTGTGATTGACTATCATGTATGAGTTTCTCACCTTTTCAGTTGTATTCCGCAAATGACCCTTTTTCTGTAGATATTGTCAGTCCTATATACATAACACTACACTTCATACTCCTTAGGTTCAATCCCATTTCTATCATCTCTATACTGTAAAAGCTAACATTTCAAGAACAAATATGAGATTTTTTTGTTGTTGTTTGCTTTTAAAGAGGCTGATAATTTTTACAACAAACATGGTTTTTGAGCAAGAAACTGATGGCTTCAAATAACAGCCAGAATCTTTTAGTATTTTCCTTGTATGGAAACAAAAAAATATGAAGTTCAAACATATATTCAAAGAATCACAGAACAGTTAAGGCCAGAAGATACCTCTGGAGGTGATCTGGTCCAATCCTCTTGCTCAGTGTGCAGGTGGATTTTGAAGATCTCCAAGGGAGGGAAACTCCACAATCTCCACAACACCTCTGGGTAACTTATCCCAGTATTCCATCACCCACAAGTGCAAGGTGCTTCACTTGGTTTGGGGCAATGCCAAATATGTGTACAGACTGGGAAAAGAACTCATGACTGTAGCCCTGCAGGGAAGGACTTGAGGGTACAGGCAGACAAAAAGCTTGATATGAGCCATCACTGTGCTCTTGCGGCCCAGAAGGCCAGCTGTATCCTGGGCTGCATCGAAAGAGGGGTGGCTAGCAAGGTTGGTGATTGTCCCCCTTTACTCTGTAATTGTGAAGCCCCAGCTGGAGTACTGCATCCAGATCAGGGACCCCCAGTACTAGAAAAATGTGGAGCAGCTGCGGAGGGTCCTGAGGAGGGCCACAAAGATGATCAGAAGGCTGGAGAACCTCTCCTATGAAGCAAAGTTAAAGGAGCCAGACTTGTTCAGCTTAGAAAATTCTTAAGGGAGGTGGCATTGCAGCCTTTCAGTATTTAAAAGGAGTTTATAAACAGGAAGGAGAGTGACTTTTTACACAGCCTGATAGCAGCTGGACAAGGGGAAATGTTTTAAAACTAAAAAGGGGAGATCTAGGTGTTAGAATGAAATTTTTTATTCAGAAGATGGTGGGATATTGAAACAGGTTGCTCAGAGAGGTTGTGGATACTCCATCCCTGGAGTTGTTCAAGGCCAGTCTGGATGAAACCCAGGACAATGTGAGCTGGTGGTTGGCTACCCTGCCCATGGCAAAGGAGTTGGAACTAGATGATCTTTAAGGCCCCTTTCAAGCCAAGCCATTCTTTGATTCTATGACGTTCAGACAGAACTTCTTTTGTTCCAATCTGTGCCCACTGCTTCTTGTTATGGCACTGGGCACCACTGAAAATAGCCAGGCTCCATCGTCTTTGCTGTCTCCCTTCAGGTATTTTAACGCATCAATGAAGTTCACCCTGGGCCTACTCTTCTGCAGGCTGAAGCATCCCAGGACACTACCCCACTGTCCAGCTCATTAATGAAGATGATAAGCAAGACTGGACCCAGTACTGACCCCTGGGATATTATGTTACTGGCCTCCAACTAGACTTTTTGCCACTGGCTACTCTCTGGGTTCAGCCAGTTTTTGATCCATCTCACGGTCTGCTCATCCATCCCATACTTAACAGCTTTTCTCTGAGTACATTACTGGGGGTAAAAGGTCGAGGAAGATATTATCCATTAATCTGGTGATCACCTTCCCAGGAATCAAGGTGAGGCTGACTGGGCTGTAGTTCCTCTTCGTCCTTCTTGAAGATAGGAGTGACTTTTGCTTTCCTCAGTCTTGGACCCAGTTGCCATGACCAGGCAAAGATATAGAGTGGCCTCACAATCACATCTGCCAGTTTCCTTGACAATCACACTCATGGGTGCATTCTGTCAAACCCTATGAACTTATGAAAGTCCAATTTGCTCAAGTATTCCCTGACCTGATCCTCTTCCATACAAGATACATCTTCCTTGATCCAGCCTTTCAGCCTGGACTCTGAGACCTTGGGTTCCCGAAGACCAGTCTTGATGGTTAAGATTAAGGGAAAGAAGGCATTCAGTACCTCAACCTTTTCAATGTTCTGGGTAACAAGGTCTCCTGTTTCCTTCAGGAGAGAGCTCACACTTCCCCTACTCTTTCTTTTGTCACTGAGGTACTTGTAGAAGCCCTTTTAGTTGCCCTTGATGTCTCTCACCAGATTCAATTCTGAGATTTATGTTTCCTAACTTGATCCTTGGCTGCTTAGACAATGTCTTTGTATTCCTCCCAGGTTACCTATTGTTGCTTCCTTCTTCTTTTTTGTGTTTAAGTTTGGCCAAGAACACCTTGTTGGTCCATGCAGGCCTCCTGGCACTTTTGCCTGACTTCCTCTTTGTTGAGAAGAGTTGCTCCTTAGCTTATTCTAGCAAGAATTCCAACAGTGATTATCATAGTCATAGTAAGACTGAAATTATGTGTTAGTATATGTTTTCACAAAGTATTTACTGACAGAAATAGACAAAGCTGAACAAGTAACACTACATACTGAGATCCTCTTAGGAATGAAATAGAGAAATTAAGAACTAAGGTTCATCTGCTGCTCTAGGAAAACCCTTAAATAATCTTCACTTTTCCCAACCAGAAACTGTTAGCTGCAGCCAAGAGGAAAACAGGTTGAAAAGAATTATAGGGTTTCAGATAATGTTCCATGTAAACAAGAGAATTGGGAAAAAAATTCCTGTTTATATAGCCAGGACATAACACATTTTTGTCTGTCAAGTAAACTCAATTTCTCAGAATTTTGATAAGAAAAGGTTTCTCGTTATTAATTTGTAATAAAAGGAAGGTTTCTTTGGCATCTGCAGAAAATCTATAATGAAATGTTAAAGCAAATTGTGACTTACTTAATTTAATACAACAATAGCAGAGTATAAGTATCCCTATTATCTGTATCATAGTTTTTCACAGTCAGCTATTGAAAGGAGTAAGTCATAAATGCTGAAAATACAATGTGACTAACTCAACTCTCTTATCATAGACAGGAGCCAGGAAAATATTTACTTCTGCTAGAAATTGTTGTGTTGGTATAGGTCGTACAATGTCTGTTTGTTCCAGAGTCTGTTTGAGCCTTCTGAGGTGGTTTTATAAAGAAAACGTTTTTCTCCTCTCCAAAAATTTCTGCATTTTCTACTTTCACTATTCACTGCTCAATAAGTCTTGTTCAGCTGTAATGATCATAATAAATAGACCTGGCTAAAGGCCTTTTCCTGAACAGTGCTAGAGGTTAGAAATAAGAAGTCTCCAGAGCTGTTCCTAACTTCACACAAAGTGATCCTCAGGTTCACTATATCTTGACATAAGCATAAAAGTTCAGCTGCTTGCTCCCTTATATCTAGTGATTCAATTACAGCACTTATATATATTTTAAAGTCTATCATTGCAAGCAAAAGATCTAGAAATATTTATTTTAGAGGAAGGCTGAATATTCTCTTTGCAGTACTGCTTCTAAAGCAATGCAGTGCTTGATTACAGTAAAAAAAAAATACTAGAACATTTTATTTCATTCAAAACATGGAAACAATCTGGAAGTTAGTAATAAATTAATATTCTTATATATAACAGTTTCGTGAATGTTCAATCTTATCCCATTGAGATTTTCTTATTTCACAAATAAGATTACTTTCTTTTTGTCCTGAAGAAATGTGTATGAGTTGCTTCTATGCAGGCTTCCATAGGGCTTCTTGTCTGACCTAGGGTAGATGCACCTCAGTGCTGGTTGTTGCTTAAAATATTGGGCCACAAGCATAGCCTGGGTTAGTAGACATCTATCACTGTCCTGCATAAAAAGACAACCCTCCTGTTTAGATAGAGAGGACATTTCCAGTGCTTCACAGTCCTCGCTGGAGATGTCTTCTGCCTTGGAAACCTGCGTTTCTTCAGTTTCCTACTTTCTCTGTCAAGTAGATGATTAGGAGATTATTATTGCCCTCACTCCAGTCATTACATGTTTATCTCTTGGCACACTGTTTAAGAAATTGTCAGGCTACCAAAAAGCACCCAAAAGAAATTGTAGATGGCCAAGGAACTGAGTTTCTTGGGTCATACTGTGCCTTGAGTAGCCAGAAGTAACTCACTACAAAAGACAGGCTGCCATTTGATAGCCAGGAATCTTCTTTGCAGTGTTATTGCCTTGCCAATACTTGCTAAGACAACTACCATAAGCCTGAAGCTGGGATTTCAAGCAGGCATAAGTGGGCCCCCAAAAGACAGTGTGACGTCAGTGCTACATCTTGTGTTACTATTTCTTCTTCCAAATTGCATGATTAGACTGATCTGGAAAAGAACTCATTCTTCTCAAGAGAGGAGGAGATTCTAACACTAGCAAATGGTCTGTGCTTCTGTAGAGAAGCATTGTAAAAGCGCTTCAAGAGAGAAAACAGACGTCACTTGCTCTTCAGGCACTGCCACCTCAAACCACGTCTCTGTGTCCCCTGTCCTTGTAAACCCTGCAACAGGGAGACAAGTCTTCATGAGTTTCTGCTGACTGATGGAAACCTCTGCATGTTCTAGCAGTTTGTTAGCCTGGAATTAGAGACCTCAGGAAATATGGTAAAAAGAGCAGAGTAGTATGTCCTGAATCTAGGCTCCTGGTTCAGGATAGGTGCAGGGGAGAACGGGAAGATTGGGAAATGTGTGGGAAGCATCGCACAAACAGATTTTTGGACTTGCCACATGTGTGGGCAGCCACTCACTATGTCTTCTGTGAGATGCTGAATAAAATTAAATTTTTTCTTCAATTTTAACAGGACCTGATCTTCTCTGAGCATATACCACAGTAGGATGATACATATGGTTGTGATTAGGATTTGGAAGTGGTCATACTTTGACGCAAATCATTCTCAAGTGCAGAAAATCCAACTAGAATATGGATAAGCAACACATACGTTCCATTGTGCTGAGGAACGTATTTTACAAGTGAGAGTAAAGCAGGAAGTTATCAACTAGGGTACAAATATTAATTCCTTAATCTAGCCAGCCTAGTTAATTTGCTGCATGTTATAATGAGAAGAAAGAAAGAAATCTAGTGGCTTCAGGACAGGAGGAGAGATGGAAAAGATGTAGAAAAGGCTCCAGGGTCAATTAAGGAAAGTGGAAGCAGTATAAGCGCAGATGGTATTTTCCTCATGGAACCAAATCCTCAAGCAGCAGGTGAGGAAAGGTCTTAGAAATGCTTAGCCTTACTGGAACTATGTGAGTGTGAAAGATTACTCATTTGCCTTCTGTAGCTTATAAAATGTTATTGGTTAAAATACTTTATAAACAGTTTATAACCCTCTTTACAACAGGGTTATAAAGTGTATGTCATCAAATCAATATCACTATCAGCTGTGGTGGACCATAAAACTTTGTATGTAGGTCACTCCAAAAGTAATGCGTCCTCTTTTGTTATGTTGGCCCACAACACCAGGAGAAGATGTTGGCAGTACGGCAGTAGAGGGTTAACCTTCCTGCCAATATTCTATAACATTTTGTTGCTGTGCGACAGATGGCAGCAGAAGGGCAGTCTGAGAAAGTGGCCTCTGACATGGAAGTGTACATGAAGAAAAGGCGTGCAATTGAATTCCTCTCTGCAGAAAAAAAGAATGTCTTCCATTGACATCCATCTGCAGTTCAATAAAGACAGGGAACTTTCAGAAAGAGTCTAGCAGAGAAACACAAAGATGATGAGGGGGTTATCACCTAGGGAGTGATAACCGCTTGCATTAGTACAGATTAGGGTTTGACCTGCTGGAGAGTGGAGAAGGACCTAAGTGTTTTGGTGCACAACAGGTTCACCATGATCCAGCAATACGCCCTGGTGGTAAAGAAGACCAATGGTATCCTGGGGAGTGCTAAAAAGTTGGCCAGCAGGTTGAAGGAGGTTCTTCTCCTCCTTTACTCTGCCATGATGAGAACACATCTGGAGTATAGGGCTCAGTTCTGGGCTCCCCAGTTCAAAAGAGGCAGGTAATTCTATAGAGATAATCCAGCAGAGATGATGAGGGGCCTGGAGCATCTCCCTTATGAGGAAAGGCTGAGAGATCTGGGACTGTTCAGCCTGGAGAAGAGAAGACTGAGGGGGGAAACTTATCAATGCTTATAAATATCTAACGGGCAGGAGTCAAGTGGATGAGGCCAGGCTCTTTTTGGTGGTGCCCAGCGACAGAACAAGAGGCAACAAGCACAAGCTGGAATACAGGAAGTTCCACTTGAACATGAGGAAAAACTTTTTTACTTTGGGGGTTACAGGGCACCCAAACAAGCTGACAAGACATTGAGGAGTCTCCTCTGGAGATATTCAAAACCTGCCTGGACACTTCCCTTTGTAACCTACTCTAAGGAATCTGCTTTGGCAGAGAGGTTGGTGTAGACAATCTCCAGAGGTCCCTTCTATCCCCTACAATTCTCTGATCCTCTGATGAACTAGAAATATCAACTTTTTTTTTTTTTTTTTTTTTCCTCATGGGAATTGTTTAGATAAAAAATCCTAGGAGTTTAAAATCAGGTTTGATCTGTTTAAGGAGCAGATTACATGAGACTTTTTTCTGTAATAAGACTAGGTCTGATGGCAGTAGAAATCCCTTCCATTCATATGTGCCCTACTTCAAAGTCATCCTAAAAAAGTAATTAATATCTGTCATTGCAAATAATTACTGATGGAAGTAAAAATGAAATATTGAAAATATTAAGAAATTAAGTGTGTTGTTTAATCTTGGAGAGATATGCATGCTAAATTTCTTTTTATCTAACAAATAATTAGCTAGATGTTTTACACAACCACAAGAATTCTTCCCGTGATCAAATCACTGTCAAATTTCTCTATCTTTAATGAACTGGTTCACTCAGAATATGCAGCAATTTTTATTTTTCTATTTTTCATCTATTTTTATTTCAATGGGAAGAGTTATAATATAAAGGAACTTGATAGCAAAGAAGTTGGCCATATGTGAGTTTCAGCAAATGAATTCACTATAAGGAGACACTGTTATTTCCTTTCTCATTTCTACCTTCTACTGCTATCCTCCTAATCTGATCAAATTAAAATTTATTCAGTTACCTCCTTCTGCAAATTGGGAGTGAGCAGCTGGATATTGTATTAACTCACCCTTCTCGTAAGACTTAAATATTTTATCATAATATGGACTAACCCTAAAAAGTGAAAAGTAACATGGTTGTGACTTCAAGGGAATTGTTGATGAGGGTCTGCAATTTGGCAAGAAGTGCTCAGCAATTCTGTGTTTAAAGTGTGAATAACTTCTTTATACACAAACATACAACTAACAAGAAGTCTATTGTATTGTTATTACAGCGTGTTGTAAGACAGCCTGTGCACCAGCTGTTCTTGTTTACAGCATGAGAAAACTCTCCTTCATCATAAAGACTTATGTTTAAACAGAAAATGCAGCACATATTCTGCTCATGCTATAAGCATGTAGTTCTTATGAACTATTATATGATCACTTAGATTTAATTAGGTTGTGGTCGAACTGACCTCGATTTTTCATCTTGTATTCTCTCTATATATATCTATGCATAGATATGAATATATGCAAATTTAAATTAGAAAAAAACATTTATTATTATACTTGCTCTGCTAAATAGGTAACAAGGTGCTATTATCACTATGTTGAATTACTTTCTTTGGCTTAATTAACTGAGTTAATTTGTATCCTCTTCTGTTTTCTCAAAACCAATCTGTTTTTTAATCTAAAAGATTGTGCTAACATATCAATTGACATGCAATATGTAGAGCGCCCTTCTATTTATGTAATGCTGATAATAAGCCACCACACAATTCCTCTTAAGTTCTCAGTAATGAAGTGCTGGCATGTCTCTGATTTTTCTCTACATGGTTTTAACGAAGAGCTTTTCGGCTTTACTGGTACATAATTAGAATACATGCATAAATTCCACTCTATTTCTTCAATGTAATTAAAGATCTTTCTTCAAGAAGGAAATTGTAAAGCTTTTTAAGCAGAGTTTCTGAAAGTACAAATCCTTGACTAAAAGCATTTTTATGCATGAATCAATCTTCTGAAATATTTCTGAAAACAATTAATAATGGTCTGTTTAAGAGAAACCATCTAAGTTGCTCAGTGTGGGAGAGGAGTTTCTCAATGTTGTCTTCTGCATAACTTTTCTAACTGTCAGGAAATGCAGAATGTTCAGGCATTCTGCTCGTACAGAAGATGAAAACCCCCTTCTGTGATAATTAGTTTAAATAAATCTCTTGACAATAGGGTTATTTATCTATCTGGATGCATTATACTCCAGTAAAGCATAGAACAGAAGACCCCCTCCTACTCAAAAAATATATATTATAGGACTGTACAAGTAATACTAAGTTATTTCAACTTTGCTTCCTCTTTCAAAGCATGCCCTGAGTGCAGCAGAGACAGCTAACAGACACAATGCTACACAGCAGTTTCTGTTTTTCTGTTGCAGTCGCTGAAACCTGGATTGGAGCGTGGCTATCAATGACTACCAGCTAACAGGCAAGGAAGGAAGGGAGGCTTTCTACACCAATAAAAAAAAAAAAAAAGCATGAAGAGCTATCCCTAAAGAATGACTACGAGCAAGTCAAAAGCTTATAGGTGAAAGTTAAAGACTGAGAAAACAAAGGGAGCCTTGTGGTTGATACCTATTACAGGCTGCCTGTTGATGAAGCCTTCTTCCTTCTGCTACATGAGACATCACAAACACAGGCTTTCATCCTGCTGGGGGACTTCAACCACTCCAACATCTGCTGGGAAAGTATCACAGCATGCTGTAGACAGTCCAGGAGGCTCCCAGAGTGCACTGAGTATACATTATTGAGCCAAGTAATAGGTAGCCTGCAGAGGAACTCTTAGGTAATGGCTTGAACTGATGATTGAGCACCTGGTTGAAGTGGTGTGGCTGGGCCAGGGAGCACAGGCAAATTGATTGCACCTGTGCTCCCCACCTGGCCAGAAGGGGTAGACCCAGGGTACAGCCACCCTGGGCTCATATAAGAACCAGCCACTGAAGGAACTGTATATCTTGGACTTAGGCTACTTTCTGAGAAGTGCTGTGTAGTCAGGTAGTTCCATCACCAGTTTCGTGAGTTCAGCTCTTCTTTCATACTTTGAGAGGTTCTTGGTGATACCAAGCAGAAACAATTTTGCATCTTTGTGAGCAGGATGTAGCCCCACTGCGGAATGCAATGCTGGGCCTGTTGCTCACCAACATAAGTTAGCTGATGGGTGACAGCAGGATCGGAGGCTGCTTGGGCTGTGGCGATCATGTAGTGATGGAGTTCATACTTATGAGGGATACTACACAAAGAATAAAATCAGACTACCAAATTTTAGAAAAGACAACTTCTAGCTTTTCAGGTAGTTCAACAAAATCCCCTGGGAATCTCCCCTCAAGGACAAGGGAGCCAAGCAGACAGATCTTTAAGGACTATTTCCTCAGGGCATAGAGCTCTCCATCCTTAGGTGTAAGAAGGCAAGGTACAGAGATGAACTGGGACCTGCTGGTCAAACTAGAGAGGAAGAAGAAAATTGGCAAGTAACCTGGCAGGGGTATAGAAACATTGCTAGGCTGTGTAGGGATGGAATTAGGAAGGCCAAGGTCCAACTAGAACTGTACTTGGTAAGGGGAGTAGAGAAGAACAAGAAAGGCTTTTACAGGTCCATCAACCAGAAAAGGAAAGTTCAAGAATGCATGCCTCGCCTAGTAAGTAATGCAGGCATGCTGGTAACAAAGGACAAGGAGAAAGCTGAAATACTCAACAACTTTTTGCCTTGGTCTTCACTGGTAACTCTTCACACACCCCTTGAGTGGAACTTTTAGAAGGTGGAGTACGGGGAAGCAATGTCCTTCCCACTGTAATCAAAGATTGCGTTCATGACCTCCTGAGAAACCTGAACATTCTACGGGTCCCAGTGAGATGTACCCCAGAGCCCTAAGGGAACTGACTGATGTAGTTGCCAAGCCACTCTCAATGATATTTGGAAAGTCATGGCAATCAGGTGGAGACCCTGGTGTGTTGTAATAGGTGGTTGCGAGGGTACGAGATGTAACGAGAAAGGCCCCCTCCCCGAAGGAACAAGGACTAGTTGACCAAAGAATGTACCTGTGACGCAGGGAAAATGGCAAACTAAGATGATCCGATAAAGCTACCTTTTGATATGTCAGTAGATGGAAAATACTGCTTCATGCTTCACTGCTACATGCCTCAGCAAAAATATCCAATCAGCATTAAGGGAGTAAGCTTTAGATGGCAATAGTGGATAACAAGTATTATAAAAGTAGTGCTACACCTTTGAATAAAAAAGCTTTTCTTGCTGCTATTGTGTGTGTCTGTGTGTGTGTGTGTGAGAGAGTGTTATCAAGTGGTGCCGAAACCCGGGAACGTGTGTGTGTGTTATCAAGTGGTGCCGAAACCCGGGAACGTGTGTGTGTGTTATCACTGGTGACTGAAAAAATAGCAATGACACCTGTTTTTAAGATGGGTGGAAGGGACAACACAGGGAACTATTGACCTGTCAGTCTGTTCTCTGTGCAAGGGAAGATTCAGGAACAGATCCCCCTAGAAGCTATGCTAACGCACATGGAAGAGAGGGAGGAGATATGGAACAGCCTGCGTGGCTTCCCCACAGGCAAGTCTTGCCTAGCCAACAAAGTGACATTCTACAATGGCATAACTGCATCACTGAATGAGGGAGAAGCTAGCGATGTCATCTGTCTGGAGCTTTTCATGGCCATTGACATGGTTCCCAACAACATCCTTCTCTCCAAATTGAAGCGATAAGGATTTGATGGTGCAGTGGAATTGCTAGGTCACAATAATGCCTGCATCTCAAATAAAGGCTCTGTCATCGCCTTTGCTTGCTTTATGGATGGATAGAGTGTTCGGTGGACAAGGAAACAGGTTTCACCCAGAGTGTGGTGGTCAGTGGCTCAATGTCTGGTTGGAGATCAGTGGGAGGCCATTCTCAGTGTGGAACATTAAGGAAAAACAGAGTGCACAATATCCAAACTACACAGGTCACTCCAGAAGTAATGCCTCCTATTTATTTCCATGGAAACTACAACAGATACAAAGAGCAAAATAACACTTTGATAGAGAAAATTCTTAGCTACAAAAAATTATTTTTCAGCATAGGTACCACCATTGCCTACACATTTTCATCAGTGATGAATGGGAGACAGCATACCATGCTTATAAACATCTGCAGCAGAAGAGATGCTCCACTGCTACAGTCACCACTGCTGAAATGCACCACCCACTACCTCACTGTGCTCACATCTGCCGTTTGGTCTCCATAAACATTCAGCAAGCATTGATGAATGTCAGGGGTGTCCTTTTTTTCTCAGGGAGGATGTCAATGACACACATTTGCTTCATCTGCTCTTCCATGTCAGATGCCATTTGATCAGACTGCCCCTTTGCTGCCATCTGTCACGCGGCAACAAAATGTAATGGAATGTTGGTGGGAAGGTTCAACAACTATTGCCATACCACCAACACCCACCTCTGATGTCGTGGTCCAACAAAAGGAGGCATTACTTTTGGAGCAGTCTTCATATAGATTGAACCCATCATCATGAAATTCCTACTGTCTCTAAGGCTATAATTTAAGACATTTAATCTTCTAACTTTCTAAATCAATGTGATAAAAGGAATTTCAAATAAATTGTTTAAGATTCTGCCATTGCATCTTAAAAAAAGGATTAAATCTTTTTTTTGTTTTAACCTTTGGAAATAGGGTTAATTGTTTCTATTTGCTTATATTTATGCTTTTAGATTCCACTAAAATAGCAGGACCTGTTGACTCTCTTGAGGGTAGAGAAGCCTTGAAGATCTTTACAAATTGGAGGGCTGGGCAGTCACCAAGAGCATGAAGTTTGACAAGAGCAAGTATATAGTTCTGTACTTGGAATGAGGCAACCCCTTATACACATACAGAGGCTGGGATCAGGAGAAAGACGGTAGTCCCACAGAAAGAGGTCTCAGGGTTCTGGTTGACAGCGAGTTGAATCAAGTCAGCAGTGTACCCTGGCAGACAAAGGAGCCTACTGGAGTGCATCAGGACCAGCCGATGGGCAGGGGAAGGGATTGTCCCACTCTGCTCTGCACTGATGCAGCTTCACCTTGAGCACTGGGTGCAGATTTGACTGCCACAATGTAAGAAGAAAGTAGAAGTATTAGAGAGCCTCCAAAGGAGGGTAACAAAGATGGTGAACTGCCTAGAAGGCAAGATGTGTGAGTTTTGGCTGGGGTCCCTTGGTTTGTTCAGCCCAGAGAAGAGGAAGCTGAGGGGAGGACTCATGATGGCCTGCAGCTCCTCATGAGGGAGTGGAGGGGTAGCGCTGATTTCTGCTCTCTGGTGATAGGGGTAGGACCTGAGGGAGCAGCATGGAGCTGCATCAGGGAAGGGTCAGGTTGGGGATTAGGAAAAGTTTCTTCACCAGAGGGTGATTGGGCACTGGAACAGGCTGCCCAGGGCAATGGTCATGGCCCTGCACTGCTGGAGTTCAAGAAGTGTTTGGACACTGCTGTCAGACACGGGGTTTGAATGTTGAGTAGTCCTGTATGGAGCCAGGAGTCGGACTCAATGATCTTTGTAGGTCCCTTCCAACTTGTACTCTATGATAGTTATGTATCTGAACCAAAGTACAGAGATTATCAGCAAAATTGCCAAAAATCTTCACAGATTTGAATGCCAAATTTAATCAGTATCTGGTAGAAACGCTGCAAGGAGCTATGCTGCAGCAGTAGTTATTCACATACTGAAATTGGCATTCAAAAAATATATACTGTGGCTTTCATCTCATCTGCCTTCTTGTGGGTACAGTACAGATATTTATTCATATGTAAGCTGGTGATCGTGGATTTCCCTTATGGTGAGGGGGGAAAACGGTCAATTTCATGCCACTGACCTGTGGCTGCTGACCTGCTTCAGTTGCCAGCTTTAGACTGAGATGAGCTGTTCACTCTTATTCTACCAGATACATGAAAGGGACCTAAAGTTGTAGCTCAGAATGAGCTCCAGTTAACTGAGATAAACACCTACTTCTGGCACTTGCATCTCCTGTGATCTTTATTTGAAGACTGTGCATACATTCTTTAAGGGCCATCCCTAGAATGTGTTTAAATAACTGCTCCTAATGAAATGATGAAACATCTTTGTCTTTTTCCTCAACATTCTTTCTGATACTCACAAATTATACTACTTGGTCCAGGAGAACATCCCTAGCTGTGAAAATTGCCAGAATCTCTTTCCCTCTACTGTAAGAAAAATAAACAATCAATACATACCAACTTTGAGATTGTAAAAAAATGACTGACAATTCTGGTGTCATGTGGAGATTTCTGTTGATTTTGTTCTATGTAAACAAGTAAAAAGTTTATTATTATGACATCCTGCCCTGGACCACTTGGCCTTTCCAGTTTCCTTTCTGTCTAGAGACAGCTTTTTCTTATTTTCTCTTACGCCATCCAGATGTGTATCTCTTACAGTCCTCTTTTGTATTGTCTTCTTTATCTGCACTACTAGTGAACTAATTCCTTTCATGTCCCTTCAGCTTTGAACAACTTCATACTCTTTCTCTGAGAAAAATCATCCTCTACAAGTTCTGGCCAAGAATCAAGATCATTCAAGGAACTTTCCAGTACTAGTAATGTTAACCACTCCATTATTTTCTTCTTGTTTTAAATTGTTATCCCATTGTTTTCTGTCTGGATTAGAGTTTGGCTTCTTAGGTAATTTTATTCTTTATGTACTTCTAAGGTAGCATACACATTTACAGTCATATATTTTTGAAGACGTGCATGCATGGAAATCACAGTGTGATGATGTTTGCATAAACATTATAAGTAGTAAGCTAAAGACTTATAAAAATATGTATAAAACAAGCAACACAGAAACCTTATAAAAGCATATAAATAAATATAAACATATGCCAAAGTAGCCTTTTCTTAAATATACAGTCAGCTACTAATGTTATCTTTCATTATATGCTATGCACTCTCTGTATCAACTTTCTAAATATGTGTAATCAGCACAAACACCTGGATAGAATGAATTCTGATCAGAAATCTGAGCATTTGTAAGAAGTACCAGTTGTAACTGTGAAAGATGTTGCAAAAGTTTGTATTAGAGAACCACAGTACAAAATTGAAATCCTTATTTCACTACCAAAAAAATGTACTCACCTCAGTCACCATGAATAAAGCAAAGGATCAATGAATAGTCTGTGACACTCTTTCTAGATATGTTTATCAAAGTGAGTACTATTTTGTTTGGGATATGTTTTTGTATTGCACTTCAATCTCTTTTTTTAGATTGGAGTCATTCAGGCGTTATCGAAAGCTAGGGTGATACTACAGAAAAGTAAACCTCTTTACCAAAAAAGAACCCTATTGATCTTGTGTTGGGGAGTGGGATAGCTAGCATATACCTCAGCTGCACAACATTGGTACTCAGCAGTGCACCTATATTCCTGATCTCTCCATCATACAGCTTCAGGGTTCTGTGAGAACATACCACACATCTATCTTTGCCTAACTCCAAAATTTCCGTGCTCTTGGACCTGGGTTTACCCATGGATCTAGTGCATTGTCATGGAAAAGCCTGAAAAAATCCTACAGGTGTGAAGTGACTCTATTGTAGAAAGTAATAGCAGTGTATAACCCCTATGCAGGCATTTATTCTAGAGAAAAAGAAATGATATATCTAGAAGTGCTATATTTGGGCATCTAGTCTTCTGACTAAGAATGGTGAATATTTAAGAAATTTCTTTTATTTCTGAAGACAGATCTTCTTCCTTATGAAAGAGTATGATAAGCAGCTATGACTCACCCTTGTACTTGAAACAAATCTATGTCCCACGGCTAAGATGAGGCTACAAGGAAGAGATAAGATTGACTGTCACATAAAATGATCTGTAACTGCACTTCTGTCTAAAATAAAAGCATATGGAATTATGAAACTACTTTGACCCACTTTTCGTTGCTGCTCTGAAACATTGTCCTTGAAGGACAATGGAAAACTGGAAGGTGATAGAGTCAAATAGATTCTGAAAAAAAAAAAAAAAACATGTCCAAAGCGAGTGGCAGTTCTGAAGAGCTAATTCTTGAGGGCATAAACAGTTATACTGTGATCCTACTGGCCAAGATATGTATCACTTGCACGCCCACCCAACCACTCTTCCTGTTTCTGAAATCCAATCCTACCAAGCTTATGAATCACAGCAACAGCCTGCTGCTCCTCTACAAGGAGAAAATTTTAATCATTTCAGGTACTGAAATAGAAATATATAAATAGCTGATGAGGATGATGATGACTGTATCCTACCATAAATCAGGAAGTTTTTACCCCAAACCAGATAATAGGTTTAATGAAGCTTATAATCTTAGCTTGTGTGTATAAAGAACATGTTAAGAAAGAATGACTAGCAGAAGTAATGAATGGGAAAATCGAAGAACAAGGCTACGCTTTGACTGAGTCTAGTTCTCAGTTATTGCTTTTACTGTTTGCTTTTTCCCAATGCCCTGTAAATAGCACAATGAGAATTAAATTTCCTGTAGTCACTTAACAGTGCTTTTTCATACAGTAATAAAACAATATTTGATATATCTTCCTTTGCTCATTACTTATGTCAGTCAAACACCCAGTAGATACACACCAATGTAGCTAACTAAGAGCATGATTTGTCCTACGGACTGCAAAAATAAAAGCTGCAGGTAATATACAGAATGAAAGAAATCTATGCCTAGTAGGCAAAGAAGGAGGATAGATTCCCAAATTGCCAAGCTTCTATCCGTCTTTTCTTGTTAAACTGTAAACCTCTTATAAAGAAGCTGTCTCTTACTGTTTGATTTTAGGACATCTAATTCCAAGGAATCTTGTTTTCAGCTAGGATCTCTAAGTAGTATTATAAATAATAATAAATACTGTACAGTGTTAATCTGTAATGTCCTGTGCTATGATGTATGTCAGAGTTTAATAAGGGTATTTCATTGAAATTGATAGTTTCAACAGTACACCAAGCCCAAGAGATCTAACATAAGTGTTTTAATTAAAAATCAGGTATTTCTGGAAACATAAAAACTTGCATTTTTATTTGGTATTTGGTTACTTAATTTTGGAAATGGATGAGAGCTCAGTACTACTAAGTCTACAGTTTACATTTATCTGGCAGAGAAGTAATCAATTCAACGTACTCACTGAGAAATAGAAATTTCTTTTGAGAATTCCTGAAATTTCAGCTAACAGAAAGGTGATGCTTGTGCAAAGAAGGATTATACTTCATCTCATGTGGTCAAATTCAGAGCTTTTATAAGCAAATAGCTTTTTCCAGCATGATTGATCATCAGTGTTGTACTAGCTATTCAATTTTTAATGCAGAAATATATCTGTTAAAACTTAGTGCTCTTATTAAAGAAATAAAGTGGGAAGAGAAACATGGGGCAGGCTTGGAAAACATCAAAAGAAAATGAGGATAAATAATTCTACAACTGTGCAACCTTTCTTTCACAAACTCCTTCCAAGGAAGGGCAGGGATATTTAGGTAAATACTACTTATAGGATTTTGTAGTGTGAATAATCATAATTATCACTGTTTACATCCCTATAGTAAGCATATAATCACAGCTCTATGTCATTTCCCTGTCACCAGCAACTGTGAATGAAATACAGTTATGAGCAAGCTACTTTTTTTTTCCTTGCAACTTTGAGCTTTTTAAAAGAACATTTTTAAAGTTCTACTGACCTCTGTAGACACTAAAACATAGAAGAAAATTCTTACATCCAGAGAAGTGAACTTGTTTACGTGCATTTACTTTGCAGTCAGTCCATCAACTCCAGGTTTTAATGAAGTATTTTTCTTCCTTTTGGCAGAACTATTTACTTGTATTAGAAACATGCATAATTTCCAGGAAGAGATTCTTGCAGCCACCTGTAGATGCTTCATGAATGACTGATGTATGTAGATACAATAGGTAGAAGGAGAAAGGATTTGAATTTTAAATTGCAGATTGCAAACTATTAGACCTCACCACATACTATCCTGGGCAGCATGCAGAAGACCCTGGAGGTATTTCTTTAGCTGTCTTTTGAAACTGGAATAAATAAATGCACTACGAACAACAAACTTCATTAATCATAGCTGCAATATCAATGCTAATCTAGCAAAAGAATTAACAATGTACAGCTGCTTATAAAAATTAAGACAAGTCAAGAAAGATTTTGTTTTAATATTTGGCATTCAAGATGGCTCACCTGAAGCAGACTTTTTCATCTCTTTTCACCTGCTTTAAGGAAACACCATCTTTCTTTTTGCAAATGGTAAGATGGGACAGTTGCCTAGACACTGATGAAGAAAATGTGAATTTTGCTAGAAGAGACGAACTGAACAGGGTTTGCAGTGAGGAGAGAGAGGATCCAGGTGGACCCTTGAACTTTGAGCTTGACATTTGCCACCAGGATCCAGGATATGAGACCCCAGCTCCACTGCCACATGCCCAGGTGAAACTGATCTCCAGCTGGGAAGCAGGATGGAATGTAACCAATGCTATTCAGGTAAACTCTTCTGCCCCACTCATTATAACTTTCATTTTTTTTTAAATCTGGTCATCATTTAGCCTGTTTTTTTTTTGTTGTTGTTTGTTTGGTTTTTTTTTACATAGCATCATTCTGCAATATTCTAAATGGTCTATGAATTTATTACTAATATATTCCAACCTTCCTGCATAAGATTAACACTCTGTAAAAATATTGTTCCAAAGGGAAAAAAAAAGACAGGGATGTTATTTAGTCTCAGAAATATTTAAACTAGTTGAAAATTAAAAGGTGGTGACTGCATCTGTTTTAAAAGTTTGTAAATTATATTTGGTAAGATTATTTTAATTCAGTGACAGAGAACTATGAGAAATTTGAGATAAATACCTACTAGAAACAGGACAGTAAGAGTTTGATTGAGGTCAAACATTTTCTGATATGTAAGTTACACTAGATATGAACTGGAGCACAAAACGCATTAAGTGTGATAATACTTTTCAGTGTTAAAGAAAATAGTCAAGTTGGAAAGACTTAAGGAATCTGGTCCTAGCATTCTCTGTGGAATTTGAGTAACTTTCTGAGACCTTAAATTTAGCATTAAATGTTTCAGATTCCTTTTCTCACTTTTCATGATTCATTTCCTTACATAACTCTATCATTACAACTGATTTTGTGTCTGACACGGTAAGAAGAAAGCAGCACTCACAGACACATCTAGTCCCAGTAAGACTGTTACACATTTTATGGCACTCCAATTAGACAAAAATAATCCTTCCAATGTCATGTAAGTCTGTGCTAATGCTGATGAACATTGTTTATGTATGCAGTTCATCCCTCGGCTCTGCAAAGGAGTTAAAAAAAAAAAAAGGACATATTTTAACCTTGCTGTATTTTCAAACGTGAGCACCACCACACGAGAGCCAATGTAATAACATTTAGGGCACACTAGCATATCATACTTAGAAAGTATTCAGCTGTGAATAGAGGTCCTAAAATACCCAAATTACTTTTTAGTAACACTTTTTCTCTTCAATATCCCTCAGTAGCATCTAGTCAGGGCAGGAGGCTGGGATGACAGCCCATTGCTATCTCTGTGAGTTTTGCCTTTTATTTAACTGAAGCCAAGATTTCATTCTGAAGTAAATTTTGTCAATATTTGCTGTATGACCTTTTGATGAGTCCCATTCTCACTCATTGTTTTTCCTTCTGAAAAACAAAAGTAATAATGCCTCTGTCATACATCATATTGCCTAAAAATTCCTGAATGTCTTTATGTAAACAATTACTAATAATCATTAATATTACAGCTTCCAGCTCAAAAATAGACCTGTTACATAGAGATGACCATTTAAAAACAGGAGAAATTCAAGCTGATGTACCCAGTAAGATCAGTAACTATGGTCTGAGTTAAAACTTTCATCATTGTAAGCTTTGTATACTGCTCTTTGATCTCAAATATTTTAGAAATCACAATTAAAAGAGAAGTCAGCTACTTTTGTATTGAGCTTTCCCTCTAAAGCAGACTGGGGATGGCAAAACCTGGGAGCTGCAGTCAAGCTAAAAGCATTAACGAAATGTTCTAATGACACAATGCAGAGCTGAGTGCATATGAGAGCACATATGTTCACATGCATACACTTTTCCTATTTTTCCAATACCTTGGCATTCCATTAAAGAAAAGGGGTAGGCAGCAGAGAAGGGAAAGGGGAAAGACAGAAGAAGAGAAGAGAATATTGGATGGGCATCTGTGAGGAAAAAAAAATAACAGTTTGAAGAAATTTCTGTAAACAGCTTTGAGGAGTACATTAGAATTACCTGAAAAAAAAAATAATCCAAACATTTTTGACTGGTGAAAGCAATCTATGCCAAAATGACCGTAGTTTTTGCCCTACCCAGAGAAAAGGGCAGAAGTATTTTGCATGACAATTAGAGGTAAATATTTAAGCAGAATTCTGAGGTCTTTTAAACAGATATTCCGATGAACACTATTAGTCTATAAGTAAAATTATTTTCATATTTATAATGAGAACAAGTATGGCATTGGTCCCTGAAATTAAATAGAAGTGTTTTCTTAGAGTGTTTAAAATTCAAATGTTTTAAATCAATGACGTAGTTTTTTTGTTTGTTTGTTTTTAACTTCAACTGAAAAATTATGCAGCTTTGATGACAATGCTGTTTATGTAAATGATTGCTTGAGACATTTAAAGTTTCCAGGGAAACACATTTCGTATTCCAACACTGCACAGGCAAATGAAAATCTGTATCCAGTTAATCTGGGAAATGACAGAGACCATAAACCTGAGTTAATTCAAAAGGGAAAATGAACAGTATCATCTGTCAGAGTGATGCAAGTGGTATTTGTGTAGAGCAGTAAAAGGCCAAAAAAATTTGTACTAACTTGTACAGTAGCTCTGGATATATGAGCAAAGCAACAGCAGCAAGAAAAAAACAGTTAAATTCTAATGTTATAGCCTTTCATAGCAGAACCAAAGTTCATGTCATCATGACTGTAATTTACATCATTGTGAGTCTACCTCACCTTATTCGGTCTCAGCAGGACAAGCAAGTTTAGCAGTTCAAAAAACTCAGCCACCTTACCAAGCAATTTCAAAGTACAATTACTTTCTGTTCCATGATGTTTGTATAGACTTTAAAAGACAGTGTAATATGAGCACACAATTCTTGCCTGGATATTTGGTGAAATAATAATGTATCAAATCATGCTGAAGGTATGTTTTTATTCAATGCATGCTTCTTCACCAACAATGAACAAGAGTCTGCGTGCCATGCTCATAAACATCTGAATGGTGGAGGTGACCCCCTGTTTCATAGTTACTGTGACAGTCTCATTGCTGAAACGCACCACCCACTGCCTCACTGTGCTCACATCCACTGTTTGGTCTCCATAAATATTCAGCAAATGTGGACAAACATCAGTGAGTGCCATTGTTAATGCAGGGAGGAGTTCGGTGACACCCCTTTTACTTCATCCGCGCTTGCATATCAGAAGCCATTTGGTCAGACTGCCCCTCTGCTGCCATCTGTCACACTGCAGTAAGATGAAATGGAAAACTGGTAAGATGGTTCAACGGCTACAGCCATAGCACCAACATCTGCCTCCAACATTATGAGCCAGCATTACTTTAGGAGAAGCCCTTGTAATTATACTCTGGGTATTAGTTTAGAAAGGACTCAACACTCCAATATTCACCGTTTTCATAAAAGACAGTATCTCTGTATTTCCTTCAAGCTGTGGCATCATAGATGCTTTTCCAAATTGGGTTTTAATCTGGCTCATCTATATTTATGTGACTCTGTAATATTTGTATTATATATATATATTTATATTATGTGACTCTATAATATTTAAGAATGTCAAATAGTTCGTATTTATTTCTCTATGATGATTCCTCTGAGTTACCTGCCTTTGTAGACTAATATAGACTAAATCTGCAGAGTGCTTACTATCAACAACTCCCATAGTCTTAAGTATAAAACAGAGCGAGACCAAAGCAGGATTAACAGACATGTCCCTGAAGATATACAGGTAAACATCTCTTAAAAGTGCCTAAACATACCTCCCATCAAGCTTTGCTGACAATATGAGTATTTTTTAAATATAAAGATGTACATTCTTATGTGTTTAGAAAGCTAAACAGCCACTTAGATCTTGATCTAAAGTCTTTATTTTCCAGAATTGAGAACAAGGGCCAATTCCACCTGTTGCCCAGGGCAGTAACTTCCTTGAGGCTAAAGTCATACTCTGCACTAAATTATAAATGTCTGAGGGAAACAATCTGCTGTATTTCATATCAAGGGATGTTACTGAGAATTAAAGGGAAAAGCCTGATGCATATATCTAATCTAGGAACAGCGAGTATTTCAAGTTTCTAAATAGAGCTAGTCAAAAAAGTGACAGCACAAAGCAAAATTTCAAGACTATATGTCTACGTGATGCACATAAAAATGCCAATTTATAACATTTTAGCTAAAATGCACCTGCAGCACTGGAAAAATTTGTTCTTAATGTGTTTGCAATCACAAACTCACATGGCTGCAACTAGAGATCAATAAAATCTTAGAACATGGTAAGGGCCATCTAAAATTAAATACATTTTTCCTTTGATAGAACTTCATCATTATACAATACAGTATATAGGACACATTTTAGGGAAGAAGACTGTGTAGCTAATGTTTATGCCTTGGTTTTCTCTTTGGATTTTTGTCAGGGAGAAAGGAGGAGGGAGTAAGATTCTGGACATGGCACTTAATGTAACCTTTTATGTTCAACCTTTTATTCATATAATTTTTCACGTTCAAATTTAGCTCAGATTCTGTAGCATCGTTCATTACTTTCATTATTCACATAGCATGGAGAAAGCTGCATACAATGTACATATTCTCTCTGCTCTCACCTCTACTTTTTTCACAAAAACGTGTTGTATTTCAGCAATGAGATTACATCTACCTCACAGAAATCTCTTTATTTGACATATAAACATTGTGCAGTAGATTTATTTTGAGTTAACTAACTGCCATTCCCATAAATCTCATTAGAGAATGTTCTATGTCAGCAAACTTTTCCCTTGGTCAGCTGTAAACACTAGAAATGTTGTGATGACATGAGTCCTAAACATAGAGAGGCAGCTCATGTAAAACTTTTCTTTGCTGGATCATTCTCATGGGATTTAAGTTGCTATTTTGTTGGTTTTGCATTTTATGTTGTTTGTCACATCACTTGGGCAATGAACAGATGGAGGGAGTGTTGAATGAATTTACATCAGCATATTCTACTGTAACTATTATGGAAACTGTAGGAGTGGCAAATCAGTTTTCCATAGTCCCTTTGTGTCAGATTTGCTAGCAAGTAGGACCTGTGGTATAAAATAAAAACTCCACGAATTTTTCCCTGGACATATAGATGGTCCCCAACATATGGACCCTTGGTTCAGAATGATCCATGCTACCTGTTAAAAATATGGCTTTAAAAAGTAATTGCTCAAAGTATTACAATTCCTGCAGTCTTCTAGATGCCATAAAGACATACCAAAAATCTTTACCTGTTAATGCAGTCCTTAGATTATGCTTCCTGTACCACGGGCACAGAATTGTATTTCCTATTAGATGAGTAGCAAAAGAATTAAAAGAGGTCTGTTTCTCTCTTTTGCCCTTACTTTTCCACCTTCATAAATGACTCTGATAGCCTTAATAGGTTGGCTATAACCAATATTCATTAATCTATAATTTATGATATCCATGTTGATACACTTAAAGGTAATTAGCATATATTTCAGATGAAAGGGAGACTAAGTACAGTACTCAACACACATTTGAAGTTTAACAGGCAAACTCAAACTTAAATATGAATATTCTGGTAACACTGGGTGTCAGACAGATTTATTTAAAAATGTTTACTCTTCACTGATATCTTTAATCTCTTTAACTGATTTCTACCTGAGTTTTAGTGACGTAGCTAACATCACATCCTTTTGATAACAGTAGCCAGAAGCACTGCTATGCTTAAAGAAATTTGGATTGTTCTGTTAGGAAGAAGGAATTATAATCTTAGATTTCAAAAAGCTATTTATTTGATGCTTATTTTTAGCAACATCAAATGTTGCTATAATTTCCAGTCATGTCAACATAAACTCTTCTTGCCTTACACCTGTAAAATATATCTATAAATTTCAGAGCCATAGTATTGTAGGTAATTATTCCTAGAAGTAGTAGCTAAGGTACTATAATGCATAATATACATATCCTGAATTTTATGTTCAGTTTGACACTGTCCTCCGAGGTCTGCTCTGCTCGTTCCCACATACACCTTCCAGAGGTGCAACATATGCGGCTGCACCCTGTGGTGGGACTGATGGAGGGGGCTGTAGCCGGCTGTGTGCAGCACTGTCCTTCCCACAGAGCTCTCCTGCTACCTAACACCTGGAAACAGAAACCCAATATCAGCAGTAAAGCACAATGGCCTTGTTGGCGCACTGATCTAAATGCTGCATGCCACTGCAAAAGAGCAGTTTTGTCACTGGTCTGTGTGCATTTTAAGGCAGAGAAGAAAAGTGTACAGGCACAGTTGAGTATTTGGAGTCTGATTTTTCAACCACTTTTATAACTCATTTTTCAGTAAAGCCTATGAATAGAGCTTTTATGGTCCAATGGAAACCTGGAATTTTAATCAAAATTTAAAATGTAAAAAACTGATCATAATCAATCAAAATATCTTTGCACTACACACTCTTTTGAATCTCAACCTGCAGGGCTGGCTGCTGCTTTCTGAGCTGTAAGTGGTAGCACACCAAGGATCTGATTTCTGAGGGGCAGGAGCTAGTAGGCTGTTCATGGCTTGGGCCTCTCCCACTTTCTCCCTTTGGTCCCTTTCCTCCCATACAGCTGCTCCCTGCAGCTCTGATGCGCTCAGGGCTCCCAGGTCCTAGTGTGAACTGCAGTAGAGGAGCTGGGAGAGACCAGCTCAGCTCTCCTCCTTGCAGCCTTGCTCTCCAGCCAGTAATAGCAAAAAATTCTGATTTAATTGCAATTTGCTAGTTGATTTGGCATGATGCCAAATTTAACTTGCAGGCAAACAGTCTTAGCAGGGACAATCAGTATTTCTACCATTTTATATCTCAGCTCAAGAACAATTATATGAATGAAGTGAAAGCACATATTCTCCCGAGAGCTTTAAACTTTGACAGTCTTCAAAGACCAGCAACTTGAGGATAACTTCCTTGTCCAGGTATTAGACGGACCGACCTGAGGTGAAGCCTTACTGGACCTGGCTCACCAACGTGGAGGAGAGCATTAGAGGGGTTAAGATTGGAGGCACCCTGAGCTGTAGTGATCATGCCCTGGTCGAGTTTGTGATCTGGAGGAATGAAGACCTGGCAAAGAGTAAAGTCAGGACCCTGAACTTCAGGAGAGCAAAATTCCGGCTGCTCAAGGAACTGCTGGGTGGGATCCCCTGGGAAACTGTCCTTAAGGGTGTAGGAACAGAGCAGAGCTGGCAGCTCTTTAAGGACACCCTCCTGAGAGCCCAAGAGCTCTCCATTCCCCAGCAAAAGAAATCAAGCAGAGGAGGCAGGCGACCGGCATGGCTGAGCAAGGACCTGCAGCTTAAACTGAGGGAAAAGAGGGAAATGTACAGGAAGTGGAAGCAGGGTTGTGTAGCCTGGGAGGAATATAGGGCTGTTGTCTGCATGGGTAGAGATAGGATCAGGAAAGCCAAGGCGCAGGTAGAGCTGGGATGTGAAAAATAACAGGAAGGGTTCTACAGGTACATAGGCAAGAGAAGACAAGTCAAGGAGAGTGTTCCCCCTCTGGTAAATGAGGATGGAGAATTGGCTTCCTCAGACGTGGAAAAAGCTGAGGTGCTCAATAAGTGCTTTGCCTCGGTCTTCACTGGTGGTCAGGCTCCCTGTGTCTGCCAGGACCCTGAACCTCGAGGTGTGGGTGAGAGGAGCGGAT